>NW_019244214.1:0-1560 GCF_002742605.1 Olea europaea var. sylvestris | reverse complement strand
TGGACAGAAAATTAACGAAGCAAAACCGCACCAGGGGCAATTTTGTCAATTGTCGCGACGGTGTCGGAATGGGCCGAAATTTGACAGGTTGATGGGAGACGTACGGCGAAATTGGACTCGGGGCACAGACCCAGGATCATGGGATTTGAGCCAAATTCCTTCGTTTGGGCCATCGAATAATTAATTTCCGTATTAATTGAAGAAGTGCTGGACAAAAAATTAACAAAGAAACACCGTACCAGGGGCTAGACTGTCATTTTTCAAAACGGTGTTGGAATGGGCCGAAATTTGGCAGGTTGATTGGAAACGGCCCGCGAAATTGCAGTCGGTGAACAGACCCAGGATCACGGGTTTTTAGCCAAATTCCTTCGTTTGGGCCTCCAAATAATTAATTTCGTTATTAATTATGTATGGTTTAAGAAGTACTGGATAGAAAATTAACAAAGCAAAACTGCACCAGGGACAATTTTGTCATTTGTCGCGATGGTGTCGGAATGGGCCGAAATTTGGCAGGTTGATTAGAAACGGCCCGCGAAATTGGACTCGAGGCACAGACCCGGGATCACGGGATTTTATCCAAATTCCTTCATTTGGGCCTCTGAATAATTAATTTCCTTATTAATTATGTCAAGTCGAAGAAGTGCTGGTCAGAAAATTAACAAAGAAAAATCGCACCAGGGGCTATTTTATCATTTTTCGCGACGGTGTCGTAATGGGCCAAAATTTGGCTGGTTGATTGGAAATGGCTTGCGAAATTGGACTCGGGCACAGGCCTGGGGTTACGGGATTTTAGCCAAATTCCGTGGTTTGGTCCTCCGAATAATTGATTTCCCTACTAATTATGTCAAGTTGAAGAAATGCTGGACAGAAAATTATCGAAGGAAAACCGCACCGGGGTAATTTTGTCATTTTTTGCGATGGTATCGCAATTGGTCGAAATTTGGTAGGATAATTGGAAATGGCCCGCGAAATTGGACTCGTACCACCGGCCCTGGATCACAGGTTTTAGCCAAATTCCTTCGTTTGGGCCCTCGAATAATTAATTTCCTTATTAATTATGTAAGGTTGAAGAAGTGTTGGACAGAAAATTAACATAGATAAATCGCACCAGAGGCAATTTTGTCATTTATTTGCGACGGTATCGGAATGGGACGAAATTTGGCAGGTTGATTGGAAACGGCCTGTGAAATTTGTTCCGGGGCACGAACCCGGGATCAAGGGAATTTAGCCAAATTCCTTAGTTTGGGCCTCTGAATAATTAATTTCCTCTGAATAATTAATTTCCTTATTAATTATGTCAGGTTGAAGAAGCGCTGGAAAGAAGATTAACAAAGCAAAACCGCACTAGGGGTAATTTTGTCATTCGGCGCGACGGTGTCGGAATGGGCCGATATTTGGCAGGTTGATTGGAAACGGCCCGCGATATTGGACTCGGGGCACAGACCGGGGATTATGGGATTTTAGCCAAATTCCTTCATTTGGGCCTCCGACTAATTAATTTCCTTAATAATTATTTCAGGTTGAAGAAGTGCTGGACAGAAAATTAACGAAGAAAAACCG
>NW_019244213.1:0-1560 GCF_002742605.1 Olea europaea var. sylvestris | reverse complement strand
GATGTCTGCATAATATTGGAAGTGTTATTTGGTGGTAAGACCAAAATAGTGTATGATGAAGTGGGGAATTATTCTCCTTTTTGCCATGCGCGGTAAAACTGTTTGTCTTAAGCAATCAATCCAAGTAGCTATCAAATGACTTAAGTTTCCATAAAAACAAGGATGTCATCCATGCATTTGAATGATATTTGCAGTTGCGGTTATAACGGTTAACATTCTTGAAGCATCTTGAAATAAGAAACTTGTTGACAACCTAAAGTGGAAGTTGTTATAACTGTTAGGTCTGAAAGTGTGATTAACAATTCTGTAGACAAAATGAGCGTAATTGTATGTTTGTAAAAGTCATGGACTTAATTGAACATTCTTGTAAAAGTCAAGGGATAAGGGTACAATTTTGTATAGATGAGGTAAATTAGTGTTCGAGTCATTAAAGGAGTCCAAGATGTCCAAGAAGATCACATAAGATCATTGGAATGCAATAGGAAGTTTAAAGGATACCAAAGAGCCACACAAATTATGTTCTGAATTTTCAGTTGTAACTTACAATACATTTTTCTCATATAAAACATTGGAATTTGGACAAGGATATTTTAAAAAATTGTAGCCTCTTGAGTTAGCTTTCCGACGCAAGTTGAATCGCCTCAATTGGATATTGGAAGAGAAAGTTATGATAAAAATACTGACGACTGCTCACTGTCGCTTGATTCTCACTGGTATTTTGCTCGAGCGAAAAAAAAAACAGATTACCTCTCGCTCGATTCTCGCTAACATCTCGCTCGAGCGACATTCCTATGCGGCAAAACCCCCTGTTCGCATTTTTGAAGTGTTTTACTCGGCCCATATCACCTAAACACCTTCAAATATAAATACTCAAGCCGTAGCACAAATTTTGAAAGGTTGCTACATTATTCTTTCATTGCAAAAGACATTCATAACATCTTTGAAGAAATCCAAGGTGAAATTAATTGAAGATTCCATCTACATCAATCTGGTGATCCAGCAACCATTGTTTTGAGGAAAACATCGAATCTACATAACTAAAACACCTTGCTTCCTTATTCTATTGAGGAATGGACTCTATCATTGGAGCATTGAGATAGGTGGATTGAGGCGGAATTACAGGCACAAGAACGAGCAGTTCTTGGTGTTCCACTTGGTGATACAATTAGCTAAAGACCAAGAGGTTGTAGTGGATAGCAAATTGGGTTGTAGGAGGCAGATCAAGAAGTCTAGCAAGAGGTTAGAAGTATCTACAGCAATAGATCGTGGGATTGGAACAGTGGGTCCGATTGGGTACGGAGTTTGGTATAACTTATACCTGGTGAATTGGTATAGGGGAGGTAACTAGTTTAGTCCCGGAGTTTTACGCACGTTGGGGTTTCTCCGTTATCATATTGTTTTTTATTTACCGTTTTCCATAATATACAAACTGCGGTATTCCAATATAGGTTAATTGACTTGTATGAATAATCATCTGGACAACTAATTAAAGTGACTTGTTGCTTTAGTTAGATTAATTCCGCACGTAAGGTCAAATTGGTTAAAGTGAAATCTAGAACG
>NW_019244212.1:0-1560 GCF_002742605.1 Olea europaea var. sylvestris | reverse complement strand
GAATACCTCATTTTTATGCTTCAAAAAATAAATCCAAGCATATCTAGAATAATCATCAACAAATGTGACAAAATACCTGGAACCGCCTTTGAAAGTGACAGAAGTCGGATCCCATACATCCGTGTGCACATAGTCTAGAATACCTCTGCTTCTATGTTTGCTAGGCTGGAACTGAACTCGGTGTGCTTTACCGTACACGCAATGCTCGCAGAAATCCATGCAAGGTTTTTTCAAGTTCTTTAGCAAACCTTTCTTGACTAGCAGATCTAGCCTCTTTTCAGACATATGCCCAAGCCTCCTATGCCATAGCCGAGTGCACTCACATGGGTCTCCACCACTTCCACTTGTTCCAACGGCTACATCTTCTGTAACTGTAGTACCCTGAAGAGCATAGAGATTGCCTTCACGAATACCTTTCATCACAATTAAAGAACCACGAACAACCTTCTTTACTCCATTCCATGTTACAATCTTGCAACCACTGGAGTCTAAAGCACCAACAGAGATAAGGTTCTTCCGCAAATCAGGAACATGTCTAACATCCATCAATGTTCTAACCACTCCATCATACATCTTGATTCTAATTGAACCGAGCCCCACCGTTTTACAAGAATGGTTATTACCCATCAACACGGTTCCACCATCAGTGCTTCTATAGGTAGTAAACCACTTCCTATTTGGACACATATGGTAAGAGCATCCAGAGTCAACTCATCGCTTTCTCCTCCTTCCGAGGCATAGCTAACCTCTTGCTTGACGCACCTTCCTGTTGTTGTTGTTCTTATTGTTCTTCTTCCAACTCCTTTTGTTAGTACAATTTGCCTTGAAATGCCCAAACTCACCGCATTTGAAACAAGGCCTTTCCGCAAGAGGTCTAGAGCTCGATCTAGATTTTTCTCCCTTGCCATTTGGTTGCACATTACTTCTATCTTTTACAAACAATCCTTGAGTTTGCTCCTTGTTACCAATGGTAGACATGCCACTAGTTGCAATCTTTCGAAGAGCATCCGCTAGAAGTGACGTTCTAGTATCCTCCATCACAAGTTTATCACCCACAAGCATCAATATTTGTACTAGGTTCTCGTAAGACTTTGGCAATGAAAGAAGTAGTAGAAGTGCTTGATCCTCATCATCTACTTTCACATCAATGTCCTTCAAGTCCGATATGGACCTATCAAACTTGTTGACGTACTCTCGGATTGGTGTACCTTCATCCATCTTGCAAGTATACAAATTGGACTTCAAATAGATCCGATTTGTTAGAGTCTTCATCATGAAGTTCGCCTCCAACTTTGTCCACACCTCCGTCGCCGTTTCCTCACCATCAACCAAGAAAGCAACATCTCTTTCAAGGCATAGAATGATAGACGCTCGTGCCTCAAGATCTAGATCTTCCCAATCCTCGTCAAACATATCTATATACTTCTTCTCCTTTCCCGCCAGTGCCTTGTGCAACTTTTGAGAAATTAACAAATTCCTCATTTGCATTCTCCAATATGAGAAGTCATTCTTCCCATTGAATTTCTCTATCTCATACTTCCCAATCTTCACCGTTCCTCT
>NW_019244211.1:0-1560 GCF_002742605.1 Olea europaea var. sylvestris | reverse complement strand
CCCCCTGCACGATTTTTGTTTCCGATCAATCTGTCAAATTTGAGCCCGTTTCGACACAGTCGCGAAAAATTACGAAATATCCCGCGGCGCGATTTTTTTTCCCATCAATCAGTCAAATTTTAGCCGATTCTGACACCGTCGCGAAAAATGACGAAATTGCCCCCGGCGCGATTTTTGTTTCCCATCAATCAGTCAAATTTTAGAAGATTCCAACACCGTCGCGAAAAATGACGAAATTGCCACCGATGCGATTTTTGTTGCCCATCAATCAGTCAAATTTTAGACGATTCCAACACCGTCGCGAAAAATGACGAAATTGCCCCCGGCGCCATTTTTTTTCCGATCAATCGGTTAAATTTGAGACTATTTCGACACTGTCAAAAAAATTACGAAATCGCCCCCGGGGCGATTTTTGTTTCCCATCAATCAGTCAAATTTTAGACGATTCCAAAACCGTCGCGAAAAATGACGAAATCGACCCCGGGGCAATTTTTTTCCGATGAATCGGTTAAATTTGAGCACATTTCGACACCGTCGCAAAAAATTACGAAATCGCCCCCGGAGCGATTTTTGTTTCTCATCAATCAATCAAATTTTAGCCGATTGCGACACCGTCGCGAAAAATGACGAAATTGCCCCCGGCACGATTTTTGTTTCCGATCAATCCGTCAAATTTGAGCCCGTTTCGACACAGTCGCGAAACATTACGAAATATCCCACGGCGCGATTTTTGTTTCCCATCAATCAGTCAAATTTTAGCCGGTTCCGACACCTTCGCGAAAAATGACGAAATTGCGCTCGGCGCGATTTTTGTTTCCCATCAATCAGTCAAATTTTAGACGATTCCAACACCGTCGCGAAAAATGACGAAATTACCCCGGCGCGATTTTTGTTCCGATCAATCGGTTAAATTTGAGCCTATTTCGACACCGTCGCGAAAAACGACGAAATTGCCCCCGGCGCCATTTTTTTTCCGATCAATCGGTTAAATTTGAGCCTATTTCGACACTGTCGCGAAAAATAACGAAATCGCCCCCGGGGCGATTTTTGTTTCCCATCAATCAGTCAAATTTTAGACGATTCCGACACCGTCGCGAAAAATGACGAAATCGCCCCAGCGCGATTTTTGTTTCCCATCAATCTGTCAAATTTTAGCCGATTCCGACACAGTCGCGAAAAATTACGAAATTGCCCACGTCGCTATTTTTGCTTCCCATCAATCAGTAAAATTTTAGACGATTCCAAAACCGTCGCGAAAAATGACGAAATCGACCCCGGCGCGATTTTTTTCCCGATCAATCCGTCAAATTTGAGCCCATTTTGACACCGTCGCGAAAAATGACGAAATCGCCCCCCGCGCGATTTTCGTTTCCCATCAATCAGTCAAATTATAGCCGACTCCGACACCGTCGCGAAAAATGACGAAATTGCCACCGGTGCGATTTTTGTTGCCCATCAATCAGTCAAATTTTAGATAATTCCAACACCGTCGCGAAAAATGACGAAATTGCCCCCGGCGCCATTTTTTTCCGATCAATCGGTCAAATTTGAGCCCATTTC
>NW_019244210.1:0-1560 GCF_002742605.1 Olea europaea var. sylvestris | reverse complement strand
TTCGTCATTTTTCGCGACTATGTCGGAATGGGCTAAAATTTTAAAGGTTGATAGGAAACAAAAAATCGCGTCGGGGGCAATTTTGTCATGTTTCGCGACTGTGTCGAAATTGGCTAAAAATTGATAGGTTGACCGGGAACAAAAATCGCGCCGGTGGTAATTTCGTCATTTTTCAAAACTTTGTCGGAATTGGCTAAAATTTTGATAGGTTGATCGGAAACAGAAATCGCGCCGGGGGCAATTTCGTCATTTTTCGCGAGTGTGTCGGAGTGAGCTAAAATTTGACAGGTTGATCGGAAACAAAAAACCGCGCCGGGGGCAATTTCGCCATTTTTTGCGACTATGTCGGAATGGGCAAAAAATTGACAGGTTGGTCGGGAACAAAAATCGCGCCGGGGGTAATTTCGTCATTTTTCAAAACTGTGTCGGAATTGGCTAAAATTCGATAGGTTGATCGGAAACAAAAATCGCGTCGGGGGCAATTTCGTCATGTTTCGCGACTGTGTCGAAATTGGCTAAAAATTGATAGGTTTATCGGGAACAAAAATCGCGCCGGGGTAATTTCGTCATTTTTCAAAACTGTGTCGGAATTGGCTAAAATTTGATAGGATGATCGGAATCAAAAATCGCGCCGGGGACAATTTCGTCATTTTTCGCGACTGTGTAGGAATGGGCTAAAACTTGACACGTTGATCGGAAACAATAATCTCGCCAGGGGCAATTTCGTCATTTTTCCCAAATGTTTCGGAATTGTCTTAAATTTGAAGGGTTGATCGGAAACAGAAATCGCGCCGGGGGCAATTTCATCATTTTTCGCGACTGTGTTGGAATGAGCTAAAATTTGACTGGTTGTTCGGAAATTAAAAATCACGCCGGGGGCAATTTCGTCATTTTTCGCGACTGTGTCGGAATGGGCTAAAATTTGACTGGTGGATCGGAAACAAAAATCGCGCCAGGGCCAATTTCTTCATTTTTCGCGAATGTGTCGGAATGGGCTAAAATTTGACAGGTTGATTGGAAACAAAAATCGCGCCGGGGGCAATTTCGTCATTTTTCGTATCTGTGTAGGAATGGGCTAAAATTTGATAGGTTGATCGGAAACAAAAATCGCGCCGGGGGCAATTTCGTCATTTTTCGCAACTGTTTCGGAATTAGCTAAAATTTAACAGGTTGATCGGAAACAGAAATCGCGCCGAGGGCAGTTTCGTCATTTTTCGCGACTGTGTCGGAGTGGGCTAAAATTTGACAGGTTGATCGAAAACAAAAAATCGCACCGGAGGCAATTTCGTCATTTTTCTCGACTATGTCGGAATGGGCAAAAAATTGACAGGTTGGTCGGGAACAAAAATCGCGCCGGGGGTAATTTCGTCATTTTTCAAAACCGTGTCGGAATTGGCTAAAATTTAATAGGTTGATCGGAAACAAAAACCGCGCCGGGGGCAATTTCGTCATTTTTCGCGACTGTGTCGGAGTGGGGTAAAATTTATCAGGTTGATCGGAAACAAAAAATCGCGCCGGGGGCAATTTCGTCATTTTTTGCGACTATGTCGGAATGGGCAA
>NW_019244209.1:0-1561 GCF_002742605.1 Olea europaea var. sylvestris | reverse complement strand
GAAGGAAAACAAAAAGAAATAAAGTTGTACCCTTATTGCCTTACTTTGTACTTGAAAATAAGGAGTATGGTCGTCGAAAATAAGGAGCTGGTAAAAAGCAACGTGAGCTAAAGAAGAAAAAGAAAGAAAAAAAAGTTTCAACAGTAGAATGTGATTACTTTACTGTTCTTTGAACAGTGGCTCCTCATTCCCCTTTTTAAAAGAAGTTAGATTAGATATGGGAAGATATCTAAAATTGAAATATAAAAATTTAAGGAATAAAAATCAAGAGAATTGGGTTGGGCCTGGTTTGTCATTTCCAAAGGATATAAAGAGGCTCCGTAAACTTAAGTATTGGGCCAAATCTGTTTTAGGCCCACTACTATTTCAACTGGCAAGATTAGTTTACAATGGACTGGGCTCTGGACCAAAAATGATCCACTACCTCGTCAACACAACGAATAAAAGCCATCACCGAATCTCAGCCGTATATTAGGAATGTGGAATATCTGAACCGTACGATCTAGGGCGCCCTCCACCTATATATAGTTCTCTCTCCGAAGTGATTACTCCTTTGCCTCAGTAACCCTAAAGCGCCGAGTCGCCACCTGAACCCGAGGAGGAAAATGGTGCAACGCCTCACTTACAGGAAGCGGCATAGCTATGCCACTAAATCAAACCAACACCGGATTGTCAAAACGCCAGGTAAAAGTCATTGTATTTATTCATTTGTATATGTGTTGGATTTGAAAATGTAAATATGGGTATGATTTGTTTGCGGGTGATGTGATGTGTGTCGTTATATTGGTAGGTTTTATGTGTTTAATGAGTGGTTTATGTGTGTGAAATTAGGAGGGAAGCTTGTGTACCAGAGCACGAAGAAGAGGGCCAGTGGCCCAAAGTGCCCTGTTACTGGCAAGAGAATCCAAGGGGTGAGATCTTTTTATATATCTATTCGCATATGGTTAAATTTAAATGAAATGGAAATTACATTTCTTTTTGGTGACTATGTTGGACAATTATGCTTAATCTAGTATTTTAGCTTGTTGGGAAATTATGCTTACTGTCGGAGCGCGTTGTATAATATATGTAATAATTATATAATTTTAGCAGGTTTGGTTTGCGTAGCCCATGCTTAAGATTTGAAATGCAAAAACTAATGACCAATAGTTGTACTGTGGGGGTGCAGAGATTAGCATCACAGCATATAATAGGGAATGTTCTTTAATTTGGCTGTTTGGGGGTGGGGTGGGGTGAATTCTGCAGAAGTCACCAGTTATATTATGCAGTAGATAGTAAAGACTAAGTCTTTTAGAGGATACTTCATATCTTCCATTGATTAAATGTTAAATAGCTTTCTCTGCTGAATAATTTATGTAGTAAATGCTGTTATTTTCAAGAAACTTCCCCATGGCCAAGTTTGCTATTGATTTCGCTACTTACTATCGTGAGATTGAACTGAAATGCTTTTGTTATGTGGTTGAAGACAGCTTGAGCCCCTCTTTGTTGGGGATTAAAATTAGATTTTTAGTAGATTTGGATAAAAGTTTTTGGAATGTGTGGTTGAAAAGTTGTGAAACCC
>NW_019244208.1:0-1561 GCF_002742605.1 Olea europaea var. sylvestris | reverse complement strand
TATAGAAAAATATGGTTATGCCCATTATTAAGTTTTATAATCTTGAAGGTTTCGTAACAGGAACAAGAAGATGTCCATCAGAGTTTTTGGGAACATAATCCACATGTTTTACTACTCTTACTATAGAAATGATACCAAATGTTGAATATGGAAAATGGATGTCTATTGTTCAACACTGATGTGTTGGCTTTATTCACCTATGACACCCGAGATTGGCATAAAAGTAATGGTATCTTCAAGCTTTTGTAACCTCTGGAATACAATGGAAAAGTTTCAAAGTTATGAACAAATCAAAAGTAATCTTTCCTTATTGTTGAGCTTCAGAGGACAGAGAAAGGTTCAATGGGTGTTGATCAATATCTCAACACAATCAAGCAGCTAGCAGAAACCTTCAGATTGCTCGAAAAAGTGTTTCCCCATAGTGACCTTGTCACCGAAGTGTTAGCTGTGTTGGATGAGGATTACACTCCTATTGCAGTTCAGATCGACAGTAGAGAGTCTATCTCTGGGCATGAGCTGCAATTTGTACTTATGACCTATGAGAGCAGGATTGAGCATCTTAATGCTGTGAAAAATATCCTAGCCTCAGTAAACTTCAGTCAAGCTTCAACAAATTTTGTGCACAAGTCAAACACAAATAGATGAGGTAGTTTTAACTATGGTGGAAGAAATAGTAGCTACAGAGAGGGAGAAAATTGAGATAGAGGAGGCAAGCAAACTGGAAGTAAATGGCCTTGTCAACTTTGTGGAATGAGTAACCATTCGGCAGAAAGATGTTAGAACCCATATGATGAGAGGTATATGGGTACTAAGCCCCTATTGGAGCCCCATTATTCTCAAAATTCATTTTTTCAAAACTCATTTTCAATCACACAATTTTTTATAACATAATTTTACACGTAAACCAAAAACTTTTAATTATTTATCAACCACACATTCTCTAAAAAATAAAAATGCTATTTTAAAATACATTATCCCAAAGAAGTGGGGGCTCAAATAGGGGCTAAACTTGATCAACAATAACAAAACTCCTCAAGGCCAATTGCCTTTTTAGCTTTACCAAGCACTATCTTGAATTCAGCCTAGTTTATAGATTCAGGATTAAGCAGCCATATCACTTCTGAAAAAGGAATCTGACTAAGGCACATGGGTATGGTGTTAAGTAAAGTCTTATTGTTGGTAATGAAAATAAACTTCACATCCACATATTGGCACAAAACACTTAAACGCATTGATTGACAAGTAATTGCTTCTTACTAAAATGTTAATGATACCATCAATTAAGAAAAATGGTTAGTGTCTCACAATTAACTGCTGATAATGGTGTATTTATGGAACTTCACTTTGACTCTTGTGTTATCAAGGACGAACAAACGATGGAGGTGTAGTCACAAAGGAAGTTTTAGGACCTACTATATCAGCTTAAGCACCTAGATCAAGTTAGAAAGCCTTCCTATCAAGATCCTGTCTATTTATATAAGTTGAAATGTTTAGCATTTGTAGCTAAGTTTGAAGTTTTAGATATTCCTAGAAGTGCCAGAGAATCTTAATCTAGTCTGAA
>NW_019244207.1:85714-86585 GCF_002742605.1 Olea europaea var. sylvestris | reverse complement strand
AAATTAAGCTATCATGAATTTCATTCTAAGATTAGGTTAAGATACTTGTTAAGCTCAGGTAATGATCCAACTCCAATGCCTGGCTTTGGTTGAGTAGTTTGATGCTAGACACTTGATTGTTTAACTTTGATCCCAGCAACCTAAGGTACTTAGCTTTCATGAGGAAATTGATTTTTTCCCTCCAACCAAATACAGGATGCCGCATATACATTATATAATTCTTGTTGTAACTTAATGTACGAGTAGAATAACCCATTCCTTATAAATTTAAGATTTTTTTAATCTATTCAAAAATATTTTGTTGCCACACAAATGATTGAATAAATAAGGCCTATATACGGAAGAGTTTGCGTAACATTTTTTTTTTAAAATATTGATATTTCAAGATGAAACTTTAAATCTTAATATATTTTTCTTCTAAGTCTTTAATTGACCCGATCAATTTGTGTTCTTCGACTCCAAATCTCTCAATTGAAAACTCACCTGAGTCCACAATGTTGCTCCATTGATGTATTAAATCAGTTATGAATTTGTTACATTTGGTGAAGTTTGGTGACATTGAGATACATTTTTAAGTTCAGTTATTAATTATTAACAATTGGAAAAGTTCAATAATCATTCACACAATTAACCCTTATATAATGTAGTATTAATGAAACTCTCAACTCTAAATTCATTAATTTGGAAAAATACCTAATTTTTAAAATGAAATCTTAAAGAAAGCCAAGACTTGCCTTTTGCCAAGAACCCTTTTGCTATTACAAAATCTTGAATTCCATATATTACTAAGTTTTGGTTCCAAGAGTTTCTCTCTCTCCACCCAAACTAGAAATCGAAGTTAAAAATAGGGATAATTAAATGCACAAAGACC
>NW_019244207.1:39775-84412 GCF_002742605.1 Olea europaea var. sylvestris | reverse complement strand
CCAATGTATCGACCAAACTGCAAAATTAATGCCCTTCTCGAGCACAACAGATGCTATAAAGCCTTCGACACCCATCGCCGCACTTATCATGGCCGTGAGGGAGAGTAAAGCTGGGTATGAGTCCAATGTTTTTGCCTGCATCCATAAATTCTTATGAGTTAAAAACTTTGATGTTTTCTTAATTTATCTTCAATTATAAATTGTTAAACAACACTTCCCAAGAGTTATAATATATAAGTTAAGTAATCAAATTGGGGTGAAAATACATAACAAATCGGGAAGGGGGGGGGGAGGAACAATGTCTAATAGTCAGGGGCACCTATCCACAAGCATGAGTCTGGCGTCCAGAGGGCGTGGTGTGTGCGCTCAGGTGGCTGGAGTTGGCCATCGTGGAGCCTAACCTACCACGGGTGATCCCACGTCGTCCTCCCATTATCAAATCTCAAAAAAATTTCTTGATCCTTGAAAACTCATAAATATAATTAACAATGTTAAAAATTAACCTTATTTCTAACATGCCATTGTGGGTTGGGGTTTGGATGATTATTTTCGAATGTGGACTGAAAGTATTTCAAATCTACTTTTGCAGGATACAATAACAATTTGCTGGTAAATGCCAAATGAGGGATCAAAAAAAGATAAGGGGGTGAGAAAATTCAACAAGTAAATGCAACTTTCCCTCCAACCATTGTAACAAGTATTCCTCCAAAAGAATAAAGTCCCACACACACCAATTCATAGATTTACTGAATAGAAGTTGTATCACGTGCTCAAAGTAGGTCATGTTTGGAATTGCTTTAAAAATTCAAATTTTATCGTCAAACAATCACAGCTCGATATAGTGGAGGAACAACCTTTAACCTACTCATTATTCTGCATTTAGCTTCGCTAAATATTCGTAATTTAAATTTAAATTTAACCCTCATGAAAAAAAAAATCAACAATTATTTTGTCTAAGATAATATTCTCTGTCTATTTAAATTTTTCTACTAATTTTGATCAGTACAAATTTTATTACCCATTTGATTAAATTTTTTCTGAGCTGCAACATTTTGTTATCTTCTAAATTAAAAATTAAGAAAAAGATAAATAAATAAACACATCCCGTGCCCAACTTTCTCTCTTCTAGAAAGTTGGTGGAGACATAGTTGGATTAAAAAAGGATAATACTACACTGAATTTTTTATTTTTTATTTTTAAATCCTTTAACCACTCACAATAAGGGTGGAGATTATGGCCGACATTTTTAAAACTCACGGGGGGCTTGCCATATATTGTGAGACGGGAGATACCATTCGGTACCCTCCATTATTTACTAATGGAATTTTCCTTAAAAAGATAACATGAATTTTTTATTTTTTACTTTTTTTGGCAAATTAAAATGTCTAAAAAAAATAAAGAAAGAAATGAAAAATAAGAAAATTTACAACTATACATTATCTTGAAAACATTTTAAGTTGCGAAATGACATAAAGCTAAAAATTTCATCTTATAAGAATTAAGATATTAAAAAGCATTATTTGATATTTTTTTTAATTTTTGTTTGTTGAATAGAATTTACTTATTAGAATATGATAATATTTGTCCACGTGACAACGTTAAAGGAAAAAAAAAATATGAATTGACCCCTGTTCGATAGGATTAAAAGTTCTTTTAATACCACTTAAATGGAAACTCCATCTAGCTGAAGGTAACAAAAAGTAGACATTTTGATAGGATTGTCCTTGTTTGATCCTCATTATTTTTCTAAATATGTTATTCTTTCTCTTATTTTCAACTATACATTTTTTAATAAAATAATACTACACACACAAATCCAAAAATTTTCCTTTTTTTTAACCATATATTCTTCATCAAATCACTGTTTCAAAATGTGTTTTTGGCAAAAATAAAAAAATAGAGGATCTAGCAGGATGGATTCTATTAAATAAAGCGAGTAGCATATATTGCAGCTTAAGAAATATTTGGATCTATTAACGTACTTTTATAAAGTTTCGGGACTTAAGCGATTATTAGGAAAAGTGTTCCATTAATTGAGAAAATATTATAGAGTGCAAATAATAACATTTAAAGATCATGTGTTTCGTGTACTTTTTTTGTGAAAAGTTGAGTTTAGGTAATTCAACAAATTATAGAAAGTTTAATGACTAAAATGAAAATTTATGACAAAGTTTCAAGAATCATAATTTGAAGTCCTAAGAATTTTCCAAGGATGTCTTGTAATGACAGTAATGAATTTTACGAGCTTAAACTCAAGATCTGATCCTAAATGCAACAAATACAAAGTTTAGAGATTTGATTGCAAACAATAAGAAATATGTATTTATATGAGAACACGACGAGTTAAGATTATTTAGTGATGAGAACGATCAATAGATGCGAACCATTTGCTTGTGGACCTCTTGATACATTTGGGATGTCGAGGGACCAAGTAAAGATAAGTAAGTTCAATATCTTAATTTATTTAGATCAAATAATTAATTATTAAAGAAGCAAGAAGTATTCTATTAATATTTTGAAGCTCAAATTAAATGATGCATTGAACTCAATAAAAAAAAATTATTTTGAACAAGTCAAACTCGAGCTAGAGTCCACAAAAAAAACTAGGTTTAAATAAAATATTAAATAATTCATTAGCTTTTCTTATTCTATTTTCGGCGATGCATTGAACTCAAAAAAAAAAAAATTATTTTGAACAAGTCAAACTCGAGCTAGAGTCCACAAAAAAACTAGGTTTAAATAAAATATTAAATAATTCATTAGCTTTTCTTATTCTATTTTCGGTCAATTATGTTAGCTTGCTCGAGGTGTGATGATAGACTTCCCAAGTCCTACTTGTCACATTTAGCTAAATCCACTAGAACTTTGACGCATGCATTCACGTACGTAATTATATGTGAAAGCACTTGGCGTGCCTTAATTTTCCGCTGTCTCTCTCTCAGAAAGCACTTGACGTAACTATTGCGCTATGTTTGATTCTCACACTTGACGTAACTATTGCGCTATGTTTGATTCTCATTTTTTCCAATATATATATATATATATATATTTATTTATTTATTTATTTATTTATTTATTTATTTATTTATTTTTTAACCAGACATTTCTCACCAATCTACTATTCTAATATTCATCTTTTCATAAAAATGAGGTTCAAAGCCCCTCTTAATCCCCCCCCACCCCATCTCATCTATTACACAAACAAATATATGCATAAAACACATTGGTTTTGCAATCAAGAAATTTGATTTTTGTTTTCCAAAATTCAGATTTAAGAGCTAAGTGCTATATGTGTATTTTTCACATCACTCTAAATTTTGTTATTACACTTGAATTAATTACTTAAGTTCAATGCTCTTTTGAAAAAAAATCATAAGATAGTTTCTTGCTTATATTACCCTCAGATTATAGTTTAACCGTCAAGTTATTTTGTAACACTTGTTTGAGTGATCATTTTTAATAATACTAGTCTTTGCCTGTGCACTTTGTTATTTAAAAGGTAATATTAAAGTGATCCATTAAGTTTAATTTTGGACTAATGAGTATTAAATGTTATGGAAATAAAATGTAGAGACCAGAACGATTATTTTAAATTGATGAGTGACCAATTTATAATAACTGAAAGATAATAATTGCCATGTATAATTATTTATCATGGATCATGACCTCCAATTGTACGTGATTTTTTCATCTCTCTACATCCCATCAACAAAGGAGAATTTTCGAAGAAATTACGCATCAATTGGAAGATCATAACCCTTTCAAGCAATCACATTTAAGGATTAAGATATGCTTCCACTTCTAATATTCTCTTTGATTTTAAAATGGAGGATTTATGTGCATATTGAAGGGTTTGATAAAACTTTTGGTTTCTTTTCAATTACTACAACTTTTTTTACAGTATATATTTGTAATTAATTGTTTTTTTTTTTTTTAGTTTCTAAATGAGAAATCAATTTTTTCACATAAATTATGAATTTGGGAAGAAATTTCTGGATAAAAATTGAACTTCTTTGAGCTAGAACAATGTATTTTTGCCCCCCGTAGCATAACCCAGTGGTGCAAAGAATATGAGTAAAGTAGTCTTAGCCTTGCTGGCAGTCGCAGTATGAGGTTTCGATTCCTAAAATATGAAATTTGACTATTTGTGGGCACCAAAATATTGGCAAGCTCTTATTCTCTGACCTGCTGGAATACATCCCATAATTTACCTCCCTCACGATGTACTGAGGACGGGATGATGGAACCCTAAAAATTGGGGTTCAACCTAAAATTAAGAAAGACGGATAGGAAAATAAATATATTAATTTGTGCTTTTCATGAAGTCAAATTGTCAGATGCTGAATTGCCAGGTGGAATTGGCGGTCATGACGTTAAGCCGTTTCGTCCATGCCGTGCCCAACTTGCTCTCTTCTGGAAAGTTGGTGGAGACACAGCCAGATTAAAAAAAAAATGATGCGACACGAACATAAATTTTTTTATCGAATTTTTTACTTATTACTTACAACAGGGGTGGGAGACCACGGGCCAACATTTTTAAATTCATGTGAGGCTCACCATACATTGTGAGAGAGGGGACACTATTCGATACCTTGCATTATGTACAAATGAAATTTTCCTCAATTTGGCAAACTAAAATGGCCAAAATAAAATAAAATAAAATAAAGAAAGAAATGAAAAATAAGAAAATTTACAACTATGTTATCTCGAAAACTTTTTAAGTTACGAAATGACATAAAGCTAAAAATTTCATCTTAAAATAATTAAGAAATTAAAAGGCATTATTTGATATTTTTTAATTTCTGTTTGTTGAATAGAATTTACTAATTAGAAGATGATAATATTTGTCCATGTGACAACGTTGAAGAAAAAATGAATTGACCCCTATTTGATCCCATTATCCAAATATTCGTTTTCAATTATCTATTTTTACAATAAAATATTTTGAATGTTATCTCAATTTTTTCAATCACACTTTCTCATTTTCAACCAAAAATGGGGAGGAAACATATATTTTCTCAATATATTCAATGTGCTGGTAACTCATTAAAATTAATTCCTTATTCATTTCAAGATGAAGTTCATGGGAAAATTAATGATTTGGACCAAGAAAATAATAATTGTTAGAGATTTGATTGCTGCACGTGGTATTTGTAGGGAAATTGGCACAAAACGCCCATACCTTTCAAGTTTATTGTGGAAAACGTTCTTACCTTTCATTTTTTCGCATTTTCACCCCCTACTTTCTAGCTTTCTTTGTTCTGAATGTCATTTTCATTCATTTTTGACAATTTTTTTTACCCTCTTATACAAATAAAACAAAAAGAAGGAAAATAAAAAATAGAGAACTAATTGTAACCACGGTCCCAAGTTTTAAAAAAATTACAAAAGGGTTACCAACCTGTTCAAGTCTGTGCAAAACCAGCAATATGAAAATCACCAACAATGGACAAAACCACCAAACGAAGAACAAACTTCAATGGAGGAACGCCAAGACCACCAAGTTGAGTTCAAATTAAAGACAACATCCAAAATCAGCCTTGAACTTGGACAAAATTGCAATCGAAGAATAGGGATCTATGTTATGGCCGAACCGAACCAAAAAAATCCCAGCAAATTTGAACTTATGAAGCTCCAACAAGGAAAAACAAGTTGTTGGCCAAATAGGAAACTCCAAAGATAAAGCTGTAATCTAGCCAAACAAATGAACTAGAAACCCAAAGGAGCTCAAGTCTACCTTTCCTTGGAGGTGCAATTGAACCAGGCCATATTGGGGCGGAGTATGTCGAAGCCGAGTGTTCAGCGACGACAAGAAGCACCGCAAGTTGTGGCGAAGCCAATGTGAAAGTGGCTACGTGGTTGCAATTAGTTCTCTATTTTCTCTTTTCTTTTTTCTTTTTGTTTTATTTGTATAGGAGGATAAAATTGTCAAAATTTGATAAAAAGGGCGTTCAATGCAAAGAAAGATGAAAGGTAGGGGTGAAAATGCTAAAAAATGAAAGGCATGAACGTTTTCCACAAGAAATTTAAAAGCTAGAGACGTTTTGTGCCATTTAAAAAAAAAAAACCATCTTTTAAGTGAACCAGGAGAAAAAAAATGTCACGTTTGTAAAATAATTAGAGTTCAAAAAGTTCTTTAACCCTTGTTTGATGCTATTTTTTGTAAAATACATTTTTCTCTCTTCTTTTCAACCACATTCTTCAATAAAACAATATTACATGTAAAACTAAAACATTTCCTTATTTCTTAATTACACATTTTTCATCAATCAACTATTTCAAAATGCATTTTTACCCTGAAAATGGGAAACAAACAGGCTCTTTATACCACTTAAATGGAAACTCCATCTAGCTGAAGGTAAGAAAAAGTAGACATTTTGATAAGATTGTCTAGATATACCCTTGTTTGATCATCATTATTTTCAAAATATATTTTTCTTTCTTTTATTTTTAACTACACATTTTACAGTAAAATAATATTACACACAAATCCAAACTTTTCCACTTTTTTAACCATACATTCTGCATCAAATCACTATTTCAAAATTTGTTTTTGGAAAAAAAAAAAAAGGGAAAAAGAAGGGAGGAGGATCAAACAGGATGGACTAGCATATATGGCAGCTTAAGAAATATTTTGATCTATTAACGTATATATGGCAGCTTAAGAAATATTTTGATCTATTAACGTATATATGGCAGCTTAAGAAATATTTTGATCTATTAACGTATATATGGCAGCTTAAGAAATATTTTGATCTATTAACGTATATATGGCAGCTTAAGAAATATTTTGATCTATTAACGTATATATGGCAGCTTAAGAAATATTTTGATCTATTAACGTATATATGGCAGCTTAAGAAATATTTTGATCTATTAACGTACATTTATAAAGTTTAGAGACTTAAGCGATTATTAGGAAAACTGATCCATTAATTGAGAAAATATTATAGAGTGCAAATAATAACATTTAAAGATCATGTATTTCGTGTACTTTTTTTGTGAAAAGTTGAGTTTAGGTAATTCAACAAATTTTAGAAAGTTTAAGGACTAAAATTAAAATTATGACAGAGTTTCAAGAATCATAATTTGAAGTCCTAAGAATTATTTAAGGATGTCTTATAATAAGAGTAATGAATTTTACAAGCTTAAACTTGAGATTTGATCCTATATATGAGAACGCGACGAGTTAAGATTATTTAGTCATGAGAACGATCGTTAGATGCAAACCATTTGCTTGTGTACCTTTTGATAAACTTGGGATGTTGAGGGACCAAGTAAAGATAAGTAAGGTCAATATCTTAATTTATTTGGATCAAATTAATTAATTATTAAAGAAGCAAGAAATATTCTATTAATATTGAGCTCAATTCGAAGTTCGAATTAAATGAAGCATTGAACTCAATAAAAAAAAAATTATTTTTAATAAGTCAAACTCAAGCTATAGCCCACAAAAAACCTAGGTTTAAATAAAATATTAAAGAATTCTTGAGCTTTTCTTCTTCAATTTTCGGCCAATTATATGTTAGCTTGCTCGAGGTGTGATGATAGACTTCCAAGTCCTACTTGGCTACTTGGGCTCTATTTGTAAAATCCATTAGAACTTTGACGCATGCATTCTCTCTCTCTCGTCTATGACATTACTGATTACACAAACAAATATATGCATAAAACACATTGGTTTTGCAATCAAGAAATTTGATTTTTGTTTTCCAAAATTCAGATTTAAGCGCTAAGTGCTATATGTGAATTTTTCACATCACTCTAAATTTTGTTATTATACATGAATTAATTACTTAAGTTCAATGCTCTTTCGGAAGAAATCATAAGATGGTTTCTTGCTTATATGATTTTTAGATTATAGTTTGACCGTCACGTTATTTTGTAACACTTGTTTGAGTGATCATTTTTAATAGTATGATAATTCTAAATTTATGTTGGTAAGATACATTTGCATAGATGGATTCACATTGGAGTAGTAAGTATTTTATTAGGTATAATTTGTTAAACTCATCTCTTATCTTTAACAAATGTCGGCTGGCAATTAATGCACTGGATGGCGGTGGATGAATTGATATGCCATTATATCACTAATTTTTTAAAAATAATTACCTTAAATAGTAATGTTAGGTTTCCTTAAGTTATATTTAATTTGGTGGACACATTATTTCACTTTCTTAAGTCAAACATCATTTGAGGGATTCTATTTTTATATGTTGCAACAATATGAGTTTTATGTTGCTTGTAAAAATTTCATAAATTTTTAAGGACATTTGCCAGGTCAACTCATTGTGCGATCGGGAAAAACAATATCAACTCGTAGAAATTTTCTCAAGATCTTTCTAAAATCATTTTTTCATAATTTTCCTAGTCTATATAGACAGTTTTTATGTTCTATTATTATTTATTAAGTACGTCAAACTTTAAAACAATTATTTAATTGGACGTCAAGAAACTTATTCTTATTAAAGCATCGAATTGTTAGGTATCAAAAAGTTACAGCAAGTCACAAAATTAAGGTCCTGTTTGAGCCCCATTAATTTGAGAAGAAATGTATTATGCAATAGTAATTAATGGAGAATACGTGGTTAAAAAAGAAAAAAATTAATTTACATGTAATATTATTTTAATGAATAATATGTGATTAAAAATAAGTACAGTAGAAAAATAATAAGAGAAGAATGTAAATGATGATAAACAGGAGCTTAAGTTTCCTCTTTCCTTTTCCCTCACATTTCTCTCTCTCTCTCTCTCACATGTTTATTACATATTCGCCCTTGTATTAAATCTCTTTTTGGCCTCAATTTTTTTAAATTAATTTTCTTTTAAATTTATTTTCAACCACATATTTTATGTGACTTAGAGTTTTTATCAACTTTTTATCTCTATATTTCATCTCCTTCTTTTTAATCAAAATCTATTGAATTTAATTTCTAGCCAAACCAAACAGGATTTAAACAATTCTCTGTGTGTGAATTTTTTAAGAATAAATTTGAAGTTTGAGCTATAGACACAACTATTAGATAGAGCGAGTCACATAATTTAAGCTTTCTTTCTCTCTTTTTTTTTCTCAGGTTTCTTATTTACTCTCTCTTGTATTAACATTAATGATGAAATTTGAGTGACACAACTTATTGACTTATGAAATTCGGACTTGACGCCCCTCGGGGTCCTTCTTCACTGGTAAATGACGGGTTCTCTCAAAACTGACAGATCAGAGGTCGTGGGTTTGATTTTTGGGACTCTTGGAAGGCAAGGCACATACTGGAAGGCAAAATTTATCCTGAAAGGCAGGAGTATCTTGGAAGGCAAGGCACAACATGGGTTGGCTCGCTAGGAACTTTGGCAGTTCAGTTGAAGAGGTGCTCGGATCCTAGTCAGTTGGAGGCACATCCCGCGGTTTAACTGGTCTGTGTGAAGAGGGGTTGGATCACAGACCCAGGGAATAGTCGTCGAAGGCAGACACTTTGAAAAAAATAAAATAAAAATTCGGACTTGACAGTCTAATCACTAGACATCCGTGTCATGTAGACTACGACTCTTTCAATTAACTAATTATGTATATTGCAAATCATAAAAATGCATTGAAAATGCTTTAAGAACATGTTATTTAGATCCATAATTCATTTGATTGCAAACTGTTGTTCTTTTTTTTTTTTTCTTTTTCTTTTTTTTAAAGGCCAAGCTTATTTTAGTTTTGTATTGGTAGCTAATTTTAAAATTACTATGTTTAAATGTAAATTCCCCATATTTAATTAATTATTGTATTTAATTAAAAAAAAGATCCATTAAGTACCACTAAACAACCGTGATACATCACATGTATTCAAAAAATTTAATTTAATTCTTAAAATCCAACAAATATTTATCCATCAATTAATTTGTACATCATATCACTATTGCTTAGCAGTTTAGGGCTTGCCCTAGGAACGAGCTACCAAGGCAAGGGTCTATGGCCTCAAAATTCTAATGTCCCTCAAATTTGGACAAAATTAGAGTTGGATGGAAACTCTAGCTAGCAAATTATTTATATTGATTAGTATATCTTTTGTAAAATAATTGTATTTTAGATTGAATGAGGTTAGCTGGTGTTCAATACCCATTTACTTAAAATTACTGATGTTAAAACTATAGATTCAACTAGGACGTGATTTATTTTATTAGATCTATAATTTGAGAAAATCTAATTTTTACATATGTTTGATATTTGGTTTTGTGACTTAAGAAAATTGCTCCACGTCTGATTTTCATTAATAACATAAAAGTACTACTCAAACTCTGTGTGATGGGGCATACATACTAAACTGTACAAAACTCAACATTTTCAAAACTTGATTTGATTTGTTTAATTACTAGTTTTGCATCTCAAAACGTGATAAGATGAAATATGATGTTAGCCTAATCTTCTCAAGTTGTCAGTGATAATTTATTTCACAATTCTATCTTTTAGAATGTATAAAGTTTTCATTAAAATAAAGATGTATATTTTTATTTATATATTGCTATACGTGTGAAAAAAATGAAATTATAAGGCCTCATGATAATTAGTTGTTTAGATCCTCAAAATTCTCAGGGTCGACCCTGCTTAGTGTGTATGAAATGGACGTTAGATCTTCTTATATGCACGTGTGCAATCAGATGAAGGTAGAATTAACTTTTTATGAGATTAGGAAAAAAAATTATCACCCAATATCAAAGGAGAATGATGTTATGGGAAAACTTCGGGGAAATATAACCGTATTAGAGTAGAAGGGTTAAAATTAACTCTATACGAACATTTTTAAAATACTCTCTAAATACAAATTACACTCTATTTTAAATAATTAATGTTTAATAATAAGCACCTAAAAGAGTATTTTGACTTTTCAGAATTGAATAGTTGAATTCACAAAGTCAAATTTGAATAGTTAAATGAACTTTCTATTCTTTAAAAAGTTACATATGTAAAATAAATGATGAGAATAAATCAAGAAATACTTCGCAAAAAGAAAAATGAAGAACCAAAATAAATAGCATTGTTGGAGTGTTAAAAGAATTTATTCATAAAAAACGCTGTCTATTATGCATAACATGCTCTTTACAAATAGAGAATCTATTGGAAATGTTCAAAATTGGATGAATATTTATAGTAATTAGCTCTATTCTTAGGATCGATTTGGCATAATTTCTACTTTTACTTCTATTTCTTCTAGAAGAGCTCATAAGGAAGTTATCTAAGACAACTTGCTCTAAAAGCCATTCTAGCCAAAAAAATACTTTTAAAAAAATTATCCAAAATGTGTTAAACCAATAGCTTCTTAATCTAAAAAAATAATTTTAACTTTTCAAAAGTCTTATCAAACAAACATTTAATAGTTTTGATGAAGAATGTCAATTCGGCTCATCAATTTAGGCCCATGATCGAGACTCATTTTTAGGCGACAGCCTGAGTTAGCCCAATTGGCTTGACTTTCGAATGAACCTTTAATAGTTTTAAGTGGAAATTACACCGCACCCTAATTTAAAAATTCAGAATTCTGAAATGATGTTTCACTGTTAAAAATCAAATGTTTTATTAATTGTTCAATCCTCATTTTCTCTTACTACACTCTCTCTGCCTTCTCTCTTTTTCTGTTCAAAATCGCAGCTCCGTCCAGAAGAAGGTAATCGTTGGCACACTACGATAGCACTGCGCGTCGGCGCATAGGCCGATGCTACCCACAACACCTACGTGCCTTGCACGAAGCTGGTTGCAGCGCCGTGTCACTCCGCTCGTGCAACGGTACAGATCTACTATGCCCACCACACCTGCTAGAAGCAATGACGATTGTGAGCATAGGCCAAGTCATAGGTTGTTGCGCAGGTGTTGATGATGGAGGTAACTAAGCAACAACGCTTTGGTGTTGATGATAGAGGTGATCGAATTCGCCGTGCAACGCCGTGCGTGGGGAATATTCCAGTGCCCAAGCGGCATTCTGGTTCTTTTTTTGCAGCGTCGTGCAGGTGCATGGCGTTGTACATCTAGATCTGAGTGGCACTGCATTTTTATTTTTCATTTTTTTTATGTTGTGGGTGTAAGGATGACTGGATGGTTGTGACGTGGTGGTGGTGGAGGCACCGTTGGTGTTGATGATGGTGGTCGCACCGCGTAGAGTAGAGTTGGTCTGCTGAATGGTGGAGTATGGGTTAGGCTATGTTGGCGACTACAACGATGGTGGTGATAGTGGTTGTGGTGAGTTGCCGGCCGTGTTAGCGGCGATAGCGAAGTAGGGTTAGCGTGGTTGAGATGGTGGTGGTGGTGGTGGTGGTAAGGTAGGGATGTCTAACGGGTCGAGCGGCTTGTCGGCTCTGCCGCTCGGCTCGTCAAAACCCGGCTCGTGGGCGGCTCGAGCTCGTGACGAGCCCGAGCCCGAGCCGAGCAAGGGCTCAATCCCACGAGCCGAACCTGTTCGACTCGTCGACCCACGAGCCGAGCTCATAAAAAAATATTAAATTTTTTTAAAAAAATGTCCAAAATGTGCAAAATTACAAAAATTAAAAAATAAAAAAATCACGAGTTCACGAGCCACTCGTGAGCTCGGCTTGGCCCGCGAGCTAGTGGCTCGTGAGCTCACAAGCTCACCCCCGAGCAACGAGCCGAGCTCGTGGGTTAAAGGGCCGCTCGGCTCATTGCCATCACTATGGTGAGGTAGTACTATATAGTGTTTGTAACCAATGAATTGGTTAATTTGTGACCGATAAAATATATAATTTGTGACCAATAAATAATATGTGAATTAAAAAAATGTGGGGTTGTGACTAAATTTATAATCGTAACTTACAATTTGTTAAAATGTAACTAATTAAATTGATAATTTGTGACCGTGAAATACATTGTGACTTATAAAATTTGTGACTCGTGATCGAAAGATAATATGTGACTTATTATTTAAATAAATTGTGACCTATAAAATTTGTGATTTGTGATCGAAAAATAATGTTTGACCAATTAATTTGAGAATTTGTGACCTATAATCAAGCAACTGTGATAAAAAATTATGTAATATTGTGATCAAAATATATTATATTATCAATCATAAATAAATTTTAATAAATATCTGGTTTTTGAAATTTGAAACATTTATTCTTAGTTTTAAAATGAATAATACTTAACATCTTAGTTATGAATTTTCCCCTAATTTTAAATAAGGATGTCAATTCGGCTCGTTGACTTGGACAACCCGTGATCGAGACTCATTTTCAGGCTAGTCTAGCCACATGGGCCCTGAAGCAGGTAATTGTAGGCTTACTGCCTGCTTTTGCAAATATAGCTGTAAAAGCAATTGTATCACCACAAACTAAAAATATATATATATATATATATATATATATATGCTGGCTCAATTTTTTGCATAGCCGAGTCGATTTTTGCTCGGGCAGCACCCGATTCTCTAGCTTCGACTAACATGTTGACTCGATCCAACTCGTTTACCTTCCTAGTTTGAACTAAGAAATGAAAGTAAAAAGTAGGATTGGGCCTAGTTTTCCTCTAAGAAGGGGATCTATGGATAGCCCAATTATGTCTTTTTGGAGTAATCCATGAGTGCATATCCAACTATAAATAGCCTAGTGAGATCCTTTAGGTGTAACTATGAGCAAGGCCAGTATTAAAAAGCAATAGAAAATGAGAAGTGGCTATGCGTTTTCACTTTTCCTTACTATTGCACTGAAAATTATTAGCGACAAATTACATATCAGCATAATAATAAGGAAGCATAAGATTCTTGGAGAAAAAAGGGAAAGACTCTCACAATGTTGCTGAAATCAATGGAGAGAAGTTGAGGGGGTATTGGAGCTCTAACGACAATATGTTTAAACCAACATGATTATCTAGCAGGTCCTAAAAATCAGAGCAATATGAAGATTTATCAGTTTCGGCTAATATGGAAGATCCTAATGTAAAGGTGTAAAAAAAAAAAAAAAAAGTAAATCCAAAATATGAGGACCATTTGTACCAGATTTTATGGGATTCATTTTTCTGTATTATTAGCTTAAATACGCCTATTGTAATGTCTAATGGTTCAAGTTGCCAATTATTGAATAACAGACATATCAATTTAAGCTATCGTCTTCCTCCTTTTTATCTAAAATTGGGGACCAATTTGCTTTGAAGGAGAGGTAGAAAGGAGCAATCGCAATTTCATCTTGTGCTGCTGTGATTTTCGATCTTCTACTTCATCAAACTTTCATAGTAGTTGCCATTATCAGTTACAAGGAAAGGGGCCGATCCACTCCTAAGATTCTGTGCAGCCTTGTCACTATTCTCTTCTTCTAACTCCTTGGAGAATTTTTTTTTTTTTCACAAACTTCTTGTTTCTTGATGGTAATCTTCCTTACACAAAGGGATTTTCTTTACAATACTTCTCTTGAATTTTGATGTGGTTGTTTATATCAGGTTTTCTTGTGGGCTTTGTAATTGGCTGCGTCTCAATTAATTGATGAAAGAATTATGTTATCTAGTACTAATAGTGTTGAACGTTAATTTATGCGTCATCAAATCATAGGTTTTGTTAAATAGGCACAATTCTTTATATTTAATTGAACTTTTAACTTAATGCCATTAATATTGCATTATCCTTGACGAAATGGCCAGGACCAAAATCCAGTGGGAGCAACTGCCCTGACTAGACCCAGGTAGCTCTGCGCTTTATTTGAATGGCAAAGAATATTTGTTTTAAGAGACCACCTGCTTTGCCTCCGAACTTCTCATTTCACAAACATAATTCCCTCCAAGCCATTTTCCCTTTTTAAAACTCTTTATGTTGTAACATGAAAATAAAATAAGTTTTAACTTTGAAAATTAAAAACTTTTAATTTTTGGGTTTTGATTTAATTCCTCAATTTTATTAACATAAAATTAAAATATCATAATATTTGTAACTCATAATTTTGGATTAATTGTGGGGGTTGAAATTTGTCCATATAAAAGAGTGTGGTTTTCATTGAAATGGGTACTTTGATTCTTGATCGCAAAAGTTATTTCTTTCGATCTTTATTTTTTTTTACCCATGTTAGATATTGGTATGTACCTCGATTTTGTTCTTTCACCGACAATTAAAATAAGCATGAAAGTTAAAACTTTTATAAATAAGGATATACCCAATGTATCATAACCCATTTCCCATGGATAAAGAAAGACGTTTCCATTAGCCCCTCATAGAGTAGTTGAGTTGGTAGAGTAGATGAGCGTGAAGGCCTTTGGTCACGAGTTCAATTCCTCCTACCAATACTTTCTCGTTCGAGCTTGTTGCATAGGGTTTGTCTAGTGTAATTTACCTAATTGGTGTAGTTTGCAGGCTATTATATCAACTCGAAAATTTACCCAGCACACACCCAAAGAATAGCGGTTGCGGGTTCCCCCATCATATATATATATATATATTAAAAAAAAAAAAGGGAAAAACGTTTCTACTTCAGAAACCAAAATATTTGCATGCATTTTTTTTCCCTAGAGGTGGAATGGGCTAGAAATTAAATTCTAGTAAACCTCTGTGTAGTTAATACAACAATCTCTTCATAGTGCGCCTGGTAATGTGTTGTTTAACCTTCTCTTTATTGCTTATAAATATATTGCATTAATTTGGAATTTTTAATTCATTAATTTGGAGAAGTACCTATTTTTCAAGTCAGTTGTTAATGACTGTGGGGGTAGGCCTAATGTCCTCGTAATTAAAAGCACCAAGATCCCAAATAGTTGGCATTTTGTAAACTCTATCGATAAATTTCCTATGCTCAGCTAAATTATATTTTTAATAGATTTGCATATATCTCTTTCTTCCTGGTATTAAGACAAGTAGTTTCAAATATGTTCATCGTCCTTCCCTTAAGGTTAGGGGTAGGAGATCAAAACTTACCGAAGTGGAACAATACCCGCTACAATTGCAGGCTTACAAGTGAAACCAAAGATATGAGGTACACAAATGAATTAATCTTAAAAAATATCTGCAGTTGTTGCTTGGGAGCCATCACTTGATGAGGCCTTCATGGAAGATGAATTTAGTGCAGAAACTTTGGACACGATAGAATGATCATCCTTGGTTTTACCCCATAGCACTAGGTACAGCCTAACCACTATAACAAATCCTCCTACAACCCTGCAATGCCCATGTATAGAATCAAGAAAAAGAAATAATACAACGAGTGAAACAGTAGTATTGAGACAGAGACAAGAAAATTTACTTTCCCAATTCCAATTGCTCTGCTAAAATGAAACTGCTCATACCGGCAACAATCAACATGGTTAGAGGATTAAATGATGTTAAAAACACTGGTCCTTTTTCTTGTAATATATATCCTGAAATATAATAACCAAGTCCTGAACAAAGGATTTCCTGCACAGAACCATGTGTACAAGTTAGGCTCTCCCATATAGATTAAGCCCTGTTTAGTTTAGCTAAAACTCAATTTTTTATTAGATTATGATTAAAGTTGATAAAACGTGTATTTGAAAAGTTGATTAAAAAAATTGTGTTCCATGAAATGTGTATTTGAAATGAGTTTAGAAAATATTCAAAGATTCATAAATCAAATATCTTACTCCGTAGACACAAGCTAATAGTTTAATATCCCAATGTATCGACCAAACTGCAAAATTAATGCCCTTCTCGAACACAACAGATGCTATAAAGCCTTCGATACCCATCACGGCACTTATCATAGCCGTGAGGGAGAGTGAAGCTATGTATGACTCCAATGTTTTTGCCTGCATCCATAAAAATTTTTATTAGTTAAAACTTTCCTGTTTTCTTAGTTTAATTTTGTTTTAATTTTTCTTCAAGTGTCATGTTGGTGCCATCTTTGGAATTATCGGGGCAAAAAGTAGACGAAGTTGGAGAAAATTTCGTTGGACTCTAAGTCGAAGAAACAAGTCGGAGCAACGGCAACAAACCTATGTAGAAGATAAATCAAATATGTTTCACAAGAGAATAACTCCGCAGAGGATTCTTACACATTGGCAGACGATGTTTGCCCCCACTTCAGGGATGCACACACCTAAGCAAAAATGACTCCAGGATAAAAACAAAATATCCTTATAGGATGTAAGTAGTATTTGCATATTTTTCACATATGAAACCAAGAATTTTACTTGCAGATTGTTAAGCAACTTGTCTCAAGAGTTATGATCCTTTACAAGAGTCAAAACTTTGTGTATTTAAAGTTAAATAATCGAATTGGAATGAAAAGACACAACAATCATACAAAACATGAACATGTAGAGTCGGGGGTTCCTGTCTACAAGCATGAGGTGGGCACCCTGGGGGCCTAGTGCATTTGCCCAGTTACTTGGGCTAGCCTCCCAGAAGCCTAACCTGTCCCCGGATGATTCCTAAATGTTTATTTGACTCGTGAAAGTTATTTAGCCCCTTTGATGGCTAAAGAGAAATTAGGGTAAATTGATGTTCTGAATAATGAGTTTTAAGGGAATGCGTAGTTAAAAAATAGAGAAAAATTTTGGGTTAATATTGTGCAGAAAATTGGAACCGGATTAATCCAATAACAATTTATTGAAGAAAATAATATATTATAGGCACAATATAAAATAAAGATCACAAAAACATGGGATTAATGTAATTTGCAGAGAATTGAGTTTTTATTATAATATGGAGAAAGACTACAAATATTTTGTATTTATAATGTTTCTAAATTCTAACGAGCTCAAACACCCATAATTAAATTGTAGAGAATAACCAAATATATATAGAGAACAAACAGGGGACGTCTATTCCCTAATAGTAGAGTTATAGATGGAAAAACATGTTCAAAACGCAACGAAACGCGAAACTAGTCTGGGATGGATAACTATGTCACTCGAGCGTCAAGCGGGTGCTAAGTCTCTATTGAAATTTTGACGACGTCGATTGGGACACATATGAAAATTGTAAGCTTTATTAAGAATCAAAGTCTCGTCAAGTTTTGAGTTGTAGTCAAACATAAGTAAAAGTTCTTTACTACTATTAGGATTTTTTGCAATACTTGCTTCCCCTAAAATTTCTAATTACTGATATATAGTCAATTTTGCTTTATTCTGCAACATGTAACAATCATTTATCAATTGCCCCTTTTTTCTTGCAATAATTACAGATTTTAAGGTTAGATTTTGACTTGCCCCTTGTACAACCACTATCAATAATGAGGTTATCTCCATGAACCTCAGATGCGACAAGATTCTTCATCTTTTTCGTTGAATATAGAGCATCATAGACTTTTTTTTATGGTGAGAGTATCATGACTATGTAAAATCGTGTCTCAAAAGACATGTATAAAGCGGGCAATGAACACAGTAAAAAATCAATTTCAAATCTTTATCATCATGTTTGACCTCTAAGGTCTCAAATCAGTGACGATTTCCTTAAAAGTAATTAGGTGATCCTCAAGAGATGTACCTTCTATCATAATATAGACGTTGCTTCAGATGTAATTTGTTAGTGAGACTCTTCGTCATGCATAATTGCTCTAATTTTGACCATAATGCAGTGATTGACTTCTTTTTCAAAATGTCTTGAAGAATATTATGTGAAAGATGAAAATATATTTGAGATAGGGCATTTTGACCCTTCTGTTGTTTCTCTTTCGAAATCCAAGTTGTAGGCTTCTTGTTAAGACCCAACAACACGTTGTCCAAATCCATCTAAGCGAACACTGCTCGCATTTTTACCCGCCACAAAAAGAATCTCGTATTGCAATCTAATAGCGGAATATCATACTTCATAGTTCATAGTTGCTATCACGAAAGATCAAGTTGAGCTCTTAACTTGATCACCTCAATCTTTCCAAGAATTACAAAACAAAATGCTCTGAAACCAATTTGTTGTGTGAAAAATTGGAATCGGATCAATCCAATTCCAATTGTTGGAGAAAATACGATATAATAGTCATAATATGAAATAAAGATCACAAAAACACAAGAATAATGTAATTTGTAGAGAATGGAGATTTTATTATAATACGGAAAAAGAATACAAAATTTTTGTGTTTACAATGTTTCTAAATTCTAATGAGGTTAAACAACATTAACTATATCGTAGAGAAGAGTTAAATATATGTAGGGAACAAATAGAGGATGTCCAAATTCCAACAGTAGAGTATATATGGAAAGGAATGTTCAAAACTCATCGAAATGTGAAACGGGCCTGGGTTGAATAACTATGCCGCTCGAGCGCCAGGCGAGTGACAGCTTCGTCGCTCGGGCACCACTCGTGCACTAAATCTCTGTTGAAATTTTGACGACGCAGCTCGAGCGCCAAGCTAGTGACTACCTTTCTCCTTGGCCCATAATTTGATCTCTTAAGCCCAACACAAATTTTAACTTTTAATCGGGCTTCCAACTAGAACTTCAACTAAAATTTGAAAAGTAAACTTCGAATATGATTCCAAATAACATTTCAAATATGACCTTATTTCTAACCGTTTACATATAAAATATTTTATTGTGTTAAAATATATGATTACAAATGAATATGAAAAATAAAGAGTTTTAATTTAAAGAGAGTTAAACATGGGTTTAATGGTGTTCCGAAGTAACAATATTTGAATTTTTCCTACAATTTTGCTATTTGTACATGACACCCCCTCATAAGAGGCGGGCTCCACACGTAATAATAGCATCATTCTTTTTTCTAATATGCCACCGTGGGTTGGAATTAAAATGATTATAAATGATTGTTGACTGAATGTATCCTAGAAGTCTATTTTTGTGCGGGATAGTAGCAATTGAATAATGCTACTTACACATAACCACATTATATAATAATTTACATATAGATGAAATGTCAAGAAGGGATTGATAAATTTTGTTTTTTTTTTAATTTTGTTAAAGAAATTTTAATTTAATTATATCTCACCACATTATGTGTATGTAACTATTATGTACATATACCGCAACCAATAATAATTTGCAGATAAATGTCAAATGAGGAGGGATTAGAGAAAGATTAGAGTGAGACAATTCAACAATTGCAACTTTCCTTCCAATCAACGTAAGTTAAGTATTACCACAAAAGTTCCCACGCACACCAATTCATACATATAGAATCGAAGTTGTATAACGTGCTCAAAGTTGGTCATATTTGGGCTTTGCTTTAAGAACATCAAATTTTTATTGTCAAACGACCACGGCTCGATGAATTGGAGAAATAAACTTTAGCCTACTTGTATTCTGCATTCAGCTTCACTAATTATTCATAATTAAAATATTAATTTAACCATTATTAATAGAATTAAGATTTTTTTATGTTTCCGTCTAAGATCTGTTGGTATCTTACGTCTTTTTAAATTTTTTTAGTATTGTTTTGTCGAGTACAAAATTCGTACCCATTTGATTAGCTTCTTCAAAACTACAACAGTGGTTATCATCTAAATTAAGTCCCCGTTTGATTCTCATTCCACAAAAATGAAAAATATGATCGCTATCAATTACATCAAGCTACCATATTTGACTCTCTATTTCTTGTGTGGATCCCATAAAGGAACGCGTATTGTCTATATTATATATATGACGACCGTTCTACCGAAATTTGACAAGGAAAATGAGATAGTTCTGCTGATAGGAAGTTTTTATAATTTTTAGAAAACAAAGGTAGCATTGTCAGGAAATTAATGTCAATATCACAAGCATGAAACATTGACGAAACATTTGACACATCGGACTAGACTAAAAGTATATAAATTAGCATGTAAATATAATGGATAATAATAGATAATTAATACTATGGTATTTTAAGGTGAATAATGTTCTTTAGTTTTTCATTTAAAACATAGTTATTTGCTCTATCAACCATATTACATAATAAGAAGGTTAAAGTGGGCCCCCGGGGCACTTCTCCACTGGCAAAGGACGGGCTCTTTCAATGTTGGCAGATCAGAGGTCGTGAGTTCGATTCATGGGACTCTTGGAAGGCAATGATTTATTCTTGGAAGGCAAGAGAAATTTTGGAAGGCAAGGTGCAACTTGAATTGGCTTGCTAGGCACTTTGGCAGATCAAGTTGAGGAGGGCTCGGACCCTGGCTAGTTGGAGGTACATCCCGCGATTAACTGGACTGTGTGAAGAAGGGCCGGATCACAGACCCAAGGATTAGTCAAGAATTGGACACCTTGTAAAAAAAAAAAAAAGGAAAAAAAAGGAAAAAAAAAAAGGTTAAAGTGGATTTAAGCCGAACAAGGACGATAAAGTAAATAATATTCTTTTGAGTGAAAAATCAATAAAACTTATTCAACTTAATTCAGCATAATACCATCTATCTAATAATTTTGTGCTAATTTTTATTTCGATCTAATCCGATGTATCGATCATGTCCTCAAAATTTTAGTTCTCTCTTAACAATCGTCTCTTCTACATTGATCTGTTCAGCAATTGAAAAAAGAATTACAATTTTTTTAATTTTTTTTTTCACTAGCTGGCTCGGGCCGGGCCGGGCTCAGTCAGCTTCCTAAAATGGGCTTGGGCTTTTCCTGGGCGGAGCCACGGATCGTTCGAGTCGATGAGCCAAGTTTACATCCCTACCTACAATACCCAGCCCAAACTGGACCAATAAAAGCAACCCGACTGGGCCTGTAGCTATAACATGGGGACTGAATTGACTCGGGCTTTTCCGGGGCCGAGCCACGGGTCGTCCGAGTCGATGAGCCAAATTTACATTCCTATCTACAATACCCCGCCCAGACCGAACTGATAAAAGCAACCCCGACTGGGCCTGTAGCTATAACATGGGGACTGAATTAGTATAGGAATGATCGGCAAAAATCGTCGGGCTATATTAGTATTAAAAAATAAATACATTGAATTTGATATTCTAAAGGCCGACGTCGGGTTGCTGACGGCACGCTCTATCCATTTTCCTTAAATTCCCACATATCTCTCTCTCTCTGAAATATCAATTCAACTTTAAGAAAAATAATATATATTGTAAACAAGCTTAAAAAGGTTGCTCATGATAAAGGTGGCAGCTGAGACAAAAAAGGAAACTCTAAATACATACCTGAATAACGTTAAAACTGGCCGCAAAAAAACAAGCTCCAAAGATCATGAGGGGGCCTCTAAAGGAATTTTGGTGATAATTTGCAGCACTTGTGGGTTTGTGTTTGGTCCATGGCAATCCGATAAGAGGTCCTTTGACGAATGTCATTGCCAAAACTCCACCAACACAGACAAAAGTTCCAATAACCTTTGCCAGGCCGTGTAAGCTTCTAAATTTCACCTTCTCAAGCCTGCAAAAATAGAAGTACACAAATACATGCGTGTATTAATTTTAGCACAGGAAATGAAATACCTAGTTAGGTACAAAGGAAGAAAACTTAAGAACACTTAATACTATTTTAATTCAATCGTTGATCGGACCCGAATCAGGTGAAATGTGTACCTCAACAGTAAAGACAACAGAAAGTTTATGACAGGAAGAAAGTTGTAGATTGTTGTTGCAAAAGTTGCTGTTGTATGCTTCATTCCAGCATAGTACAAGTTTTGATCAAGAACCCTGCAACAAAAAGATATTTTGATGCAGATATATGTATGTGCAATAACATATATACAGAAAATTCATTAGAGGCTTTGAGCTAATCTAGAATCAGTAACCAAAGAGTACTATATCCAATCATACATATTCTCCTTGAATTACCCTAATAAGCCAAGTAGAAAGATCTTGAAGAGGATGGGGAGTGTCATCCTTGGCCTTGTATTCCTGTCAAAATTATTAAATTTTTGGTTTAGAGAGAAATACATGAAGCGCTTGTGTCTGTGTGCGTTGTGGGGAAAGAGACCGACAAACCTTTCGAATGCTAATCCGAAAGGACCAAAGACAACGGCGGCAATCACATTCCTGTAGACAGTAAAGATGTAATGGCTCATTCCCAGGTTTAGAGCATGCTTTGCAATTGTAAATAAACCTGCGAAAACAAAACGTAAGAAAATAGCAGCCATATATGGCTTTGCTTTTTTCAGAAAAATGCTTAAGAAATCCATTTCCAGTTAAAATGGTCTCTGAGTTTAATTTCTCTCTCGAGTCTTATTGTTTCTAGAGGCAATGTGATGAGGACATCCTTATAGTTGGACTTTTATTATTGTTTCAGTATTTTAGTTGGACTTTTATTATTGTTTCAGTTGGACTTTTATTTAAGTTTACGTATTTTAATTAGGACTTAAATAATGGGCTTGGCCCTATATTTCTAGGTTTTTATTATTTAAACCTATCTTGGTTTGTAATTTTTAGTTGATGAATTGATTAAGAATTATAAAATTGGCTTGTGGCCGTTTTCTCTCCTCTTCCCCGCCTCTGTCCTTCTTCTTCTCTTCTCTTCCCCTCCCCCATCCCTTCTTGTTAATTACTGATTTATTAATCTCCCTACATCAAATTGGTATCAGAGCAAACCCTGGAGAGCAATTCACGCACCATCAATACCAAAACCCTTTGCTGCAGACAACATACTAACTTGCAGAACCCAGTTCTCGTTTCAGCAGAATCCAGTTTCACGCCTCCACCTCCCCAACCGCCATATAGTACACCTGTTTATCCAACTCGTCCACAGCAACCATAACCTGCAACAAACCCCCCACATCATATTCTCCACACTTCAAACCGGCTACTGCAAAATTCAAAATCGCCTCCTGCCCGTAGCTGTTGAATATCAACTGTACCACGACACCTATATAAACTGCTACAAACAGTAACCACCCCACACACAATCTACTAAGCCACCAGAAACTACCAGCAAAGGCAGCACCCTACTGCGGTCACCTCATCGACGGCGCTGCTTGCTTCATGCTTCACCCCTGTCGACACCCAACAATCACCCAACCACAAGACTGCCGCAGCCAAGTGCGCGACCCAAGGCGTTGCCGCCAGTAGACCGGCGTCCCACAGTTTGACACTCTCCTTCGAGTTTACGCATCCCAGCCGCCGACTCCCATTGCAATCAGGTGTGGGTTATGAGTTATGGTTAGGGGTTAATTGGCTTAAGAATTACGTGGGTTGGGTTATTGATTATTAGTTGGGTTTGGGTTAATTGGTTTAATAATTAAGTGGGTTGGTTTATTAGTTAACAATTAGGCTGGGCTAAATTTCAATTGGGCTGATTTATTTGTATCAATTGAGTTTGGGCTTAATTTCAATTGGGTTGGATTATTTGTATTGCTTGGGCTTGGGCTTGTTTAAGGTTTTAACTGTGATTTAGGCCCAAATTTGTGAAATGGGCTCATTTATTATTTTGTTATTCTGATTTTGTATTATTATTAAAAAAAAAAGTCAAAAAAAAAGAGAGAAAAAAAAAGAAAAAAAAAAGAAAAGAAAAGAGCAAAAAAAAAAAAAAAAAAAAAGGAATCGGGAATTTTAAATTTTTTGACATCTTTTGTATCTTGAATTTTAAATTTTCTGACATCATTTACAGGTTCATTTTAGTTGACTGTTCAGTACCGCACCTCGACGAGCACGGACTTTTCTATCTTGGCATCTCAGGGCTTAGTAGTTCAGAATGTGGAGACATTCGACGCTGGGATGACTCAAACCAACAGTACTCAGGGAGTTCCTGATCCTATTTATTTTTAGTTGACGCTATTTCTTTATTTTAGAATTGCATCAATTAATTCGTTGTGTGCTGGCCATTTGATAATATTGCCTTCAACCTATTTAATTGTATTCCACGAACTAAATTCCATTGATGTGTACTAGCCCTTTGATAATACTGCCTTAAACCTATTCGATTATATTTCACGAACTAAATTCCATTACTCAATCGTTTACCCCACGTGACTAGACCTAGTATTTGGACATTTGCTTTTCTATTTTATTAGCATTAGTAGTATTAGCTTGCGATCGAGCCATGAGTAACCCCAAACTTTAAATTGACAAAATAAATAAATAAATAAATAATAATACTAATAATTTCAATAACTAATTCTTCGGTTGGCACTAGTTGATTGTTGATTATTGATCTCAGTAGTGCACTTTACGTAGTCGTGTTACCGTGTATGCAATTGCGTAGTGGTCGCGTTACTGCCTCTAGCTCTAGTAACCTTACCATGGACCCCGCCCAAATTGAGGCCCTCATCAGACAGCTTGCACAATTACAAAATCAACTAACAGCTGTCCAAACTGAGGTAACCGCTACTCGTGAAGAGAATAGAGCCCTAACCGCTAGGTTGAATACTCTTGACCCAATCCCATATTCGACCGAGGCTGAGAACTCTGAGGCTTCCATTAATAGGCCTCATCGTCGCCCACAAGGTGGTCGACACCACGCCCGACATGGTCGTAGGGAAGGGAATCAGGCTCGGGAACGAGAGCGGGGATATTACCGTCATGGTACACAATCTCCCCCTCGCCACGAGGAGCGCCTCTTTCCAAACATTAAGTTGGATGCCCCTACGTTTGACGGTTGTCTAGATCCTAGTGCATTCAATCAATGGGTTAGAGATATGGATCGCTTCTTTGCATGGTATGGGGTCCCGGAAGATCGGAGGGTACAATTTGCCAGTTTGAAGTTAACTGGCACTGCTCAACTCTTTTGGGAGAGTGTTGAGGACCTCCTTGAAAGGCGTCATGCTTCCCCTGTTGGGAGCTGGGATGAAATGAAGCGCCGCCTTCAAGAAAAATATTTACCCCAATCTTATAGGGGTAACTTGTTGGATCAATGGAACGCACTTACACAAGGCAATCGACCTGTGACCGAATATGTTGCTCAGTTTGATGAGTTTCGAATGAAATGTCAGGTTGTTGAGGATGAAGTTATGACTTTGAGTAGGTTTCGGCAAGGTTTAAGAGACGAACTTAGGCGCGAGCTTGTCCTTAGGGGTGTCACCACTCTCGACCACGCCTACTCTTTCGTTCAGGACTATGAATTAGTGACTAGGACACCGTATAGAAATCGTAGTGACTCCCGCGCTACAACCTCATCTGCATCCACGCCATCCCTTAAGTCTATTCTAGGTCCTCCTCCCTCTAATACTACCCCTGCATCGGATAGCAAAGGTAGAGGTTCTGAGGTTTCAAGGACATCTTCCCGTTTGCAATGCTTCAACTGTAAGGGTTTTGGTCACATTGCTTCTAAGTGCCCTAGCCGAGCCCTAGTTCTGGACGAACGTGAGGATATAGTCGTCGAACCACTAGAGGATCAGGTTTATGAGCCTAAGTTAGAAGAGTTTGAAGACTTGGAGGATAGTGAGGATACCTTCTTAGGTTGTATTCAGGCTAGTCCCATTATCCCACATACACCCAGAGTCGGCGTCGTCCGTTGCACCCTCACCCAGCCTAAGGATATCGACGATTAGCGCCGTCATGCCATCTTCCACACCTACATCAAGGTTAATAACAAGGGCTGTAAAGTTATCGTGGATAGTGGCAGCTGTATTAATACGGTTTCGAAGGCTACTATATCCCGTCTAGGGTTGAAGCCAGTTCCTCACCCCCAACCTTATAGTGTCTCTTGGGTTGACACCTCCTCTATAGCTGTTAAGAAGCGTTATTTAGTCCCTATCCAGTTCCTGGAGTATAAGGACCATATATGGTGTGACGTTATTTCGATGGACGTCGGGCACATCATCTTAGGACGACCTTGGCTATTTGACCTAGATGTAACCATATATGGTCGTTCCAATTCCTGCTCCTTCGTGTTTAATGGAAAGAAGATTCACCTTAACCCACTACCCCCAAAGCCGGCTGGCTCACTAGAAGCGAAGAAAAGTGTGGAACAAAAGGGGTTGCATATCATTAGTCCTACAGAGTTTGAGCGTACAATTGTTGGTGACTCAATTGTGTTCGCCTTAGTAGTCATGGAGGTTTCATCTAACTCCACAAGTGAGGATACTGCGGAAGCCCAATCGATCCTTCAGGAGTTTCGAGATGTCTTTCCGGAGGACCTACCTGATCATCTACCCCCGCTAAGAGATATTCAACATGCCATAGATTTCGTCCCCGGTGCATCCCTTCCAAATTTACCACATTATAGGATGAATCCTACCGAGCACGCTGAGCTCCAAAGGCAAGTGGATGACCTTCTCAACAAAGGATTAATTCGTGAGAGTTTAAGCCCATGTGCTGTCCCCGCCCTATTGACGCCCAAAAAGGATGGATCTTGGAGAATGTGTGTGGATAGTCGCGCTATCAATAGGATCACAGTGAAGTATCGTTTTCCCATTCCCAGGCTTGATGATATGCTGGATATGATGGTTGGCGCGACAATCTTTTCAAAGATCGATCTAAAGAGTGGGTACCATCAAATTAGAATTCGCCCAGGGGACGAGTGGAAGACCGCGTTTAAGACGAAAGATGGCCTTTATGAATGGCTGGTCATGCCTTTTAGGCTAAGTAATGCGCCGAGTACCTTCATGCGGGTAATGACACAAACTCTTCGGCAGTTCATGGGTAAATTTCTTGTTGTCTACTTTGATGATATCCTCATCTATAGTAAAACTAAGGAGCAACACCGTGACCACCTCAAACAAGTTTGCTCCACCCTTCGCGAGACTAACCTGTATGCTAATGTCAAGAAATGTTCCTTTTTCACCGATAGCGTAGTTTTTTTGGGGTTCATTGTCTCGTCGACCGGGGTGTCTGCTGACCCTACTAAGATTCAGGCGATAATTGACTGGCCTGAGCCTAAGACCATTCATGATGTCAGGAGCTTTCACGGCTTAGCTACGTTTTACCGCCGTTTTATTAAAGGGTTTAGCACTATTATGGCGCCTATCACGGAGTGCATGAAGAAAGGGAAGTTCCATTGGACACAAGAGGCGACTAAGGCCTTTAAGTTAGTCAAGAAGCGAATGATAGAGGCTCCTGTCATGCGTCTTCCAGACTTTTCCAAAGTCTTTGAAGTTGAATGTGACGCTTCTGGGGTAGGTATAGGCGGAGTCTTAAGTCAGGATCGTCACCCTGTCGCCTATTTCAGCAAAAAGTTAAATGAGGCCAAACGACGATATTCAACGTATGATAAGGAACTGTATGCGGTGGTCCAAGCTTTGCGCTATTGGCGCCACTACTTGTTGCCTCAAGAATTTGTCCTTTATTCGGACCACGAAGCCCTCCGTTACCTCAACTCTCAGAAGAGGTTAAGTTCTAGGCATGGACGTTGGGTTGAATATTTGCAGGCCTATTCTTTTGTTTTAAAACACAAGAAGGGCGTGGAGAACCAAGCAGCTGACGCGTTAAGTCGTCGTGTCTCTCTTTTGTCGATCATGAGTGTCAAAGTCATTGGTTTTGAAAGGCTTAAGGAGGATTACGAGGCATGCCCAGATTTTAAGGATATCTTTCTCGATTTGCAAGGAGGACAATCAAACAGCACGGATGTCTTTCGACTTGAGAAGGGTTATCTCTTTCGAGCCAATAAATTGTGCATCCCTCGAACTTCAGTGCGAGATTTTATAGTGTGGGAAGTGCACGCGGGAGGGTTAGCCGGTCACTTTGGGCGTGATAAGACCATTGAGGAGGTTGAACGCCAATTCTATTGGCCTAGTTTAAAGAGAGATGTGGCTAAAATTGTTAGTACATGTAACAGTTGTCAATTGGCCAAACAGAAGAAGCAGAACACAGGCCTATACACTCCTCTCCCCATCCCCGTCCCCAATTGTCCTTGGCAAGACGTTAGTATGGATTTTGTGCTAAGACTACCACGCACCCCAAAGAAGCATGATTCTATTTTAGTGGTTGTCGATCGTTTCTCGAAAATGGCTCACTTTATCCCCTGTAGCAAAACATCGGATGCATCCAAGGTTGCCATGTTATTCTTTAATGAGATTGTCAAACTATATGGACTTCCCAAGACCATCGTGTCCGATAGGGACGTTCGCTTCACTAGCCATTTTTGGAGGACTTTGTGGCATAAGATGGGCACCAAATTAAAATTTTCCATAGCCTACCACCCTCAAACTGACGGTCAGATCGAAGTTGTTAATCGGAGTCTTGGTAACTTATTACGTTGTCTGGTTCGGGAGAACCTTCGAAATTGGGATTTAATCCTTCCTGTCGCTCAAATCGCGTATAATAGCTCTGTAAATCGTTCATTAGGTATGAGTCCATTTGAAGCCGTTCACGGATACAAGCCTAGGAAACCATTAGATCTCATCCCTATGTCCCCACAGGCTAGAGTGTCAGTATCAGCCGAAGCATTTGCACAACACCTTCGTGATTTGCACATTGAGATCAATAAACAACTTGAAGCTAGTAATGCAAATTATAAATTACAAGCTGATTTACATAAACGACATATTGAGTTTAATGTTGGGGATTACGTTATGGTTCGCATTAGGCCAGAGCGGCGTCTACATGGACCCGCCTCCAAATTGCAAGCTCGTAGTGCTGGTCCTTTTAAAATTTTAAAGCAAGTTGGTCCAAATGCATATATTGTTGACATTCCATCCCACATTGGTTACCACCATACTTTCAATGTTGAAGACCTTGTAGCTTATAAAGGCCATTTCATTCCCTCAGATGATCCCCTATTACCTCCTTTTGTGGACCTTGATCCTAATTCTTTGGCCCCCTCTAACCCACTACCACCTCTCACAGCACACACAGATAAAATTGATGCTATTTTAGATGAAGAAACTGTGTTCACTAATGATGGAGAGGTTCAGCGCTTCCTTGTTCGTTGGGTTGGTCGACCAGATTCTGATTGTGCATGGATCTCTAGGGAGACACTACAGCATTTGGATCCAGATTTGCTAGAGCTTTATCGGAGTCAGTAGGATCTTCCTTGGCCCAGATCGCCTCCCGTCCACCCGAGGGGAGTTGATGAGGACACCAGGTTCAGACCGCCGCTGACGCATTTCTACAGACGCCGGAAGAAACTTGCCCAACCACTCAGCTTATGGTTGGGAGATTGACGATAGTTTACGGTGATATACCCACTCGACAGGGTAAAGATGTAATGGCTCATTCCCAGGTTTAGAGCATGCTTTGCAATTGTAAATAAACCTGCGAAAACAAAACGTAAGAAAATAGCAGCCAAATATGGCTTTGCTTTTTTCAGAAAAATGCTTAAGAAATCCATTTCCAGTTAAAATGGTCTCTGAGTTTAATTTCTCTCTCGAGTCTTATTGTTTCTAGAGGCAATGAAGTTGAGACTTCAGATCGGCGCCAGACAGGGGCGTAGGCAGCGGGGGCAGGGCTGGTTAAGAAATATGGTTAACGGGTTTTATTTATTTTATTATTTTTTTTTTTTTATGCGGAGGGATTTTTACAAAGCGTGCATCGGCAGAAACAATTGAGGGGCGGGAATTGTGTGCTTTTAGAGCTGGGTTTGCCATGGTAAATTTATTTACTTGCCCTTCAATCCGAAATTGGGAAGGAAAATTAGAGATAAATTTTGACACGATTACATGGATGATGCAGATGTGGACAAAAATAAATTGCGTCAAACAAACGCGATATATTGCTTTATTATTTTAATCTTTTGGAATTGAATTTCAAGTTAGTACTTTCTATTTTTTTTCCTTCCTTTTCTTCATTTTGAATTGAAAATAAAAGAATTGAGTAAATAAAAAATGCAAAAGAGGTTAATGACTAAGAGGAAAGATGCGAATAGTGATTTTAGAATGTACTAGTTGCGCCCGAAATGACGTTAAGAGAGTATCAAAGATCATTTCCAAATATTGATTGCTTGGTAGCACAATGGCCCTGAAGCCCCGTTCAAGCAGCATAACCCCATCTTAACCATACATTATTAAAATATTTGGATGGGATTTTATTTATTTGAAAAAGTATGAATAATTTATTAAAACAGTTGCATGTAGTGTAAATATGACGGGAAAATAACAAAATCAATTTTTGAATAAAATCTAATAATGAATGTTATCTAATTTTTATTTTTCTACAATTTTGACACTTGTAATATATTAGTACTACTATCATACCTCTGAAATATAAAAGTTGGCTTCAAAAATTTAAATTTTAGATTTTTTATTTAATTTTTTTTACAGTGTGTGTGTGTGTGTGTGTTTTTGTATATATATATATATATATTTATTTATTTATTTAGTTTTTAAATGAAAAATCTTTTCTCAAAAAAACAATATGAATATAGGATGAAATTGCTGGATAAAAATGGAATTTTTAAACTAAAAAAATTTGTTTTTATGTAAATTAAAATTAAGAAAGACGAATAGGAAAATCATTTTTCCATCTTAAAAAAGTATTTTCTCAAAAATCAACACTAAAAGAAGCTTAAAGGTTACGCTAATGAATTGCAGCGTTAGAGCCTAGAGGCATTGAATTATACCATGATTTGGTCCTCACGACGTCTCGTGACGTTTGATAGTCTGTTTTTGTAAATATTTCCAAAAAGCGTACAAGCCGTTTCCCACCAGTCCAGCTTGCTCTTTACCGGAATATTTATTGGTGGAAAGTCAGAACGTTGAATTATATTAATGAATTGTCACTTTAGAATTATACCACGTGTAGACGTCTCGTGACGTTCGATTAGTCTGCGTTTGTAAATATTTCCAAGCATTGGTGTTTAAACTTCGCGAAGGTAGGAAAGAAAAAATAAAGAAAGACGACGAGGTAGAGAAATCTTGTCCGCTTCAAAACGAAAAAGAAAATTTAAGCCTACATCATCGCGAAAATTTTTTGAAGTTACAAAATGATATAAAATTAGGGCTTGTTTGAACCACATTATTTTTTAAAAAATATATTTTTCAATAGTGATTTGATATCATTTCAATCACACATTTTTCAATAAAATAATATTACACAAAAATCTAAAATTTTTCCTTATTTTTTAACCACATATTTTCCATTGATTTGACATAAATAATGCATTTTTTTTAGAATGTGGCTCAAGCATAGACCTAATAATTTCATCTATAAATAATTAAGAAACTAATTTTTAAGCTAAAAATGATAAAACAAGGTCATAAAAAAATTATTTGATTTTTTGTTCATTGAATAAAATTTATTAATTAGAAGATGATAACATATGTTCACGATAAAGTAGTTAAAAAAAATGTGGAATGTAAATTGTTATATGTTATAAATGGTAAACTTATTAATGAATGACTACTGTATCCTACATTGCTAAAAATTATTACCATTATATTCTTAATTCTTCCCTATAAATATGGAGTTTTGATTCTCATTATAATACACACAAATTTATTAACTTTTATTCTTTTTTTTTTCTCTTTTTTCATAACACGTTATTAGCAAAATAACTTAATTTGTCAAAGTTTAGTGCAAGTAATATTTTTTTAAGTATAATTATCTATCACATGTATCAAAATTAATTTCATGACACGTGAATTTTTTTCCTTCAATTCACATATCCAATTCATGTATGTAATTGGTTTATTAATTGTGCAAAAATCATAAATATTCATGTATTCAATTCATAAATTCACGAATCTCGAGCTTAACTTTATTTGTAAATGAAATTCATGTAAACAATGATACATGTCCGTTTGTTTATTTATTTTTATTTTTTAATAGTAGGAAAGCTGCGAAGCCTTTGTAGTAAAATGGTGCACGCGAATAGAGCAATTTACGACCGTATTCAATTAGGACAATTCACAGTTTACTAATATCAACTCCATAGTAAAGTATTTCCTCAATTCATGAGTTTGTATAGACATAATGATTATTTTATCCTATATGTATGTTTATATATGAAGTCAATTCATGTACAAATTTGGAAGATTTTTCACTTACACATTTTGGGTAATTAATTTTTCTATATAAATTTATAACATGTCTATATGCTAATTAAATATTTTTAGACATTTTTCTATAAACTTTAAATTAATAATTTACCATATTTTGCTCTTAAAATAGCACAATAATATAATTATATTTCAGAAGAATATTAGTCATAGATCTATCTATTATAAATAGTTTGTGATGCTATTGTAGTACAATATTATAATTAATATTTTTGAAAAATATTACATGCTCCTGAAGGTTCAGGAGTGATAAATATAAATTTTAGTATTTCAAAAGAATATTGACATATTGCTCTTGAAAAAAAATAATAGTAAAATACAACGTGCTCTCAAAGTAGCACATGTTTTTTAAGAACATATTATTTTGGATTAGTATTTATCTCTAAACAAAATACGTAACTTATGTCATACTGATATTGACTATTTTATTAATTGTTATGTGACGTTTAATCATATTCTTCGAAACTAATTTTATTTTCTTTATTGTGTAATTAATCATATGATAAACATCACAAAACTTGAGTTTTGTTGCACTTGACATATCTAACAAAAACTATCTATCATGGATACTCAATGCTGATATCCATCTTTTCTTAGGTCTGGGAGAGACGGTAAAATAAGGAAACAAAAAATCCCAACAGGATCGTGCAAAACGCTTGCCTTCCTTCGTCATCATCTTCACGATGGACCAGAGGAATTCTCCAAAACAATTTTCAAGAGGCATTTCTGTACTGACTTTATGCCAGTGGCGGAGTGGGGGAGATATTTGTGGAAGAAGGTGATTTTTTTTTTTGTGGAATCGTTTGCAGTTTTTTAAAATTTGGGGCTATATGTGCAATTTTATTATTATTATTATTATTTTTTGCATAAATAGGAAGTTATTTTGATTATTTTAAGTTAAAAATTGGTGAAAGGGACGTGTAGCGCAAAGAAAAGGTTGAAATGTTGGCAAAAGTGTCAAAAAATGAAAGGTGAGAACATTTTCCATAATGAACTTGAAATGTAGTGACGTTTTGTGCTAATTGCTCTTAATGATAATTTGGTTCAAATGGTTCAAATGATTAATAAATTAAATACAATTTGAAAAAAAAAAGGTATTATTGAAATTATTAAATTATAGTAAGGATAGAATCGTTCAAAAAATAATTATTATTTGATGTGATATTTAAATATTATAATTATAATTATAATAAATAGATATCTGATCACTTTAAAAAAATTAAATGGCTAAAGGCAACAATGTTACAATGACATGTAGATAGAGACACTGATATATTGTGAATGTATTAATATGTCATAATAATTAATAAAAAGGTTGATGATTAAAATGCAATAAGAAAAAGTTGGGAATGCAAGTGTGTGTTGCAGTGAGTAAATATTATAGATATTTAAATTTCAATACAATTAAAATGTGGTGCATTTATAGAAAATTGTTAATTATTAAAAACTCTCTATTAGCATTAATTTTCATTTTATCCTTTTCTATGCTAAGCCTTTTTTGGTGGGAAAAATCATATTTTTTTAGATTTTTGATAAAACTAATGCAATGTGTGGTTGAATACTTGTGATATCGATGAAATACATGGTTAAATTTGATTGTTAATTTTGATTTAAATTTTAATCCCTATCAAACAACTAAAAAAATTAAGTATTTCTTGTTTGTCCTTTTTTTTATTTTAATCTCTATCAAACAACTATAAAACTTACATGGTTAAATTTACCATTCTTTCGTGTTTTTTCCATACCAATTTTCCTATCCGGTATTCAACTTTAGCGTTGAAGTGTATACGATCAAGGCCTTTCCACTTTGTCCTCATAAGCCACAATCTTGTGCTTCTAATGGGTACAATTATGCAAATAAAATACGATTGAAAGAGAGAATGGTGGATATCTATTGATACCTAGATCCCATCCATATTCAGACGTAGACAAATTTTCTATTTACATTAAAAGATATTGTAAATGAATATTGTAAATTTTTAAGGATTACGTTCTTTTGTCGTAAACTAAAATCAGATTCTCAATACATGATAACAATGAAATAAAACAACGCATTTATGTGCTAATAGACTATCATCAATTTACAACAAGGTTTGATGTTGATGGACTTTGCTTTTAGTTTTGTCACTCACAAAACTTGTTAGTGTTTCTAACAAAATGTCTGAGATACAAGGCGACGTCAAACATTTCATTAGAAAAATAACGAACTCTAATCGAGTCACCAAATTAAAACAAAAAATAAATTTGAAGGTATTTGTGAATCAAGCATCGTGCCTGAGAAAGTTGTTATGTGATTTAAATTTGAAACAATTGAATGATACGAAGGTATTTGTGGACAATCAGGCTGCAATTGCAATATCTCATAATTCGGTTTTTCATGGAAAAACTAAACATTTTAAGATTAAGCTATTCTTTTTGAGAGAAGTGCAAAAGGAAGGAGATGTGAGCTCGGTTTATTGCAGATCTGAAGATCAGCTTGCAGACATTTTCACAAAACCTCTGCTAGCAAATAAATTTGAGCTTCTTAGGCAAAGACTTGGAGTTTGCAGCTCCTAATGCAAGGAGGAGTGTTGATTATTTGCATCAAGATCACTACCTACTTGATGCCCACGTGTTTTATTTATTTATTTATTTTAATTAGTCAAGTTATAGTTCCTAGGTTGTAGGATTTGGTTAATTTTTTATAACGTGCAGTGAGTCGTGGCTTGATTCATGGCCACTTTGGTTGTTGTTCAGTTTTTATTTTTTCTATATAATGTAAGCTTGATGCATTATGAATGCAAGTTTCAATTCCCGTATATCTTCCTCCATTTTTCTTAATTTTGCTCTAAGAAATATCATTTATCAAATTGTTCTTTCATCTTTAAAACTAACAATATTGTTGAAGTTAGTGTTCCAAAAACCTTGTCCCAGATTTTTGGAAGTTATACCAAAACCTTTAATCTGGATACAGAAATGATGATTCAAATGGTATTTCTGCAAAACAAAATAGTCAGATCTCTCCAAAATGATCATTAAGTTTTTAAGACAAATCCACACTTCCAAGTTGCTGTACAGTGGTGCCTGTCAACTATTAACTATATAGTATTGAATTAAATTGACTAAAGTTGCTCTAATATCTGTATTTATTGTTGTAATCTACATGAATGAGATTCTGTAACTATTTAGGCTAGCAACTTTCAGCTTAAGCTGTTGATACAATCAAATAAGCAAATTATTACATTCAGACTTCTAGGTACGACACTGGTTGGCTGTTCGATATGCAAATAGTAATGGGTTACATCTTACATTACATAACCCGGTAGACCACCTCCAAACACAGCAGGAGGGATAGAAGGTGGAGACATGAATTTTACCAACTTCCAGAACTATAATTTGCATTACAGAAGAGAATTTAAGCAAAAAGAAGTACAAAAACTAATGAATTTTGTTTGAGGGATAGATCATACTGGTACACAAAGAATAGCAGTTGCAGCGGGAGGGAAAACAAGGCGTTGGCCATCCATTGGGGTGCTTATGATGACTACCGTGATCCTCCAGGAGGCACGGCGAGTGCCGATCACATTCTTGAATGCTACCGAGAGGAGATTGCGCTCCTCCATAGTGAGCTCGTTGCCTTCCACTGCGGTCACCACCTTCTCCATGCACTCCACCATCTCTTCGTAACGCTCGATTTGCTTTGCCATGTACACGTTCTCCTTGCGGTTGGAGGCGATTGATTTCAACGAGAGAATGCGACTACTCAAGTGTCTGCAACAGAGGTTTATTTGTGATTCAGGGTTTCAGATTTGGGGGGTTTCTTTTGGGTTTTGAACGTAATTAATACGGTAATAATAGTTTTAAGGCATTAATCAAATATTTAACTTTTTTAGGGTACTACACCTGATTTTCTCTTTTAGTTTTATCCACTGATCTCTAGTTTAGGGCTTTTGGGCTCTCACTCTCTTTTACATTTTATCACCGGCCTTTAGTTTTGGGTGGGCATAAATATTTACAAGAAACGAAAATTGGAATTTTTTTAGCAATATCTTGGGCGGGGAAATGATTTGATGAGGATTGTTTGGTGGCATAGAATGAGCATTAGTAATTGGGGTGATTTAGGAGTGATGTGATTTTTTTTTTTTTAGACATCAATTTTACTTTAATATTGCAGTACTATTTATAAATAGGCCTCCAAATTACAGACTAAGATGACGGTTTCTTGAGGATAGAAGTGACGTGGTAAATCAAAAGAGATTGGTTTCTCTCTTGGAATGCCATGCTTTTGAACTTTCTAGATCATAGCAGTTCATTCACTATTAAATGATCATCATGGACTGGGAAAATGAGGCCTGTTAATGCTTGCTGATATCCATTCTCTTTTTACTTTCTCTAGCTCATTTATTTCATGTGCAAGATTTGATGGTGATATCAGATAGGAAACCAATGGATTATTAGTCGTAAGAAACTTATGATGCCTGCCCAGTTTTTAAGTTACACGTAATCCTTTAGTCTTGCGTGGAATATATCTCATGAAATTTTGTCATTTTAGAGCAAAAGATACAAGAAGGAGCAGGCGAATCAGAAGCATCGAACCGCATGGTTGGATTGTGTCCGTTATTCCACAAGAAATGGAAAACTAATGCAGTAACAAGTTGCATCAGAACATTTGAATACAAGAATGGAGTTCCACCCTTGAAATTATAAGTTGATCGATTTTCTCCTTTCAAATAACCCCGTGAAGCGATAAGAGAAAATTAGAAATTTAGGAAGAATAAGACTAAGAGATTTGAAATATTTCTAATTAATTAGATTGTGTTCATTTGTAGCCATATATTTGTCTCTATATCTTTTCCTAGAGTATATAATTTTCTTTCTTCGCTCATTTCATGTTTACTTCAACAGAGTTCTTAACGATGATGAGAGTTTCAGCATATTTGAATGCTGTTTTCACCTTTCCTTCGAATTATTTTTCTGAGGGCTATATTCTTTCATCACAATTATAGATGTAGTTCAATTTTGAGGGATGCTTCCTTTGGATTGGTGTCAGAATGGATTTTTTTCCATTTACTACAAGATTTTTGAATTTCTGTGTAAGTATTCTTTTCATACCTTCTTCTCCTCTTAGGAGTTAGATTAGAATGATTTTTGTGGTTAGAATGAAAATTTTCATAATTGGAATTGGACAATTGCCTTGTGTTTTAGTTAGGATTTTCTTGAATTTTGAATCGGATGCCTTCTTGAACAGGAATGTGAAAGCTACTCTGTACCATTGTTGAAATCGTTCAAATCTACTTGAAGAATATCATGTTTCCAGATATATAATTTACTTTTTCAAAAATTCATTTCCATTAAGCCTTTTCAATTGCTTTATCTCGAATTAAACTCATCTATACTTACTCTTCAAAAAAATAACAATTCGATCATCTTACCTGAGAATAAGTACAACATATGTGTGGATATACAACAGCCAGATTGCTGCTAAATTTTATTTCAGGTAGATCTCAATCTGCCTCAACATTTGGAACATTCCAAAATCCCGATGGATGAAAATGATTGATGCAGTTGCTGGAATTGGTCTTACTGGGTCGAGCAAATTTGGGTCATTCGCAAGTAAATTAAGCTATCATGAATTTCATTCTAAGATTAGGTTAAGATACTTGTTAAGCTCAGGTAATGATCCAACTCCAATGCCTGGGTTTGGTTGAGAAGTTTGATGCTAGACACTTGATTGTTTAACTTTGATCCCAGGAATCTGAGATACTTAGCTTTCATGAGGAAATTGATTTTTTCCCTCCAACCAATTACAGGATGCCGCATATACATTATATAATTCTTGTTGTAACATAATGTACAAGTAGAATAATCCATTCCTTATAAATTTAAGATTTTTTTAATCTATTCAAAAATATTTTGTTGCCACACAGATGATTGAATAAACACGGCCTATATACGGAAGAGTTTGTGTAACATTTTTTTTTTTAAATATTGATATTTCAAGATAAAACTTTAAATCTTAATATATTTTCTTCGAAGTCTTTAATTGACCTGATCAATTTGTGTTCTTCGACTCCAAATCTCTCAATTGAAAACTCACCTGAGTCCACAATGTTGCTCCATTGATATATTAAATTAGTTATGGATTTGTAACATTTGGCGAAGTTCGGTGACATTGAGATACATATTTAAGTTCAGTTATTAATTAGTAACAATTGGAAAAATTCAATAATCATTCACATAATTAACCCTTACCTAATATAGTATTAATGAAACTCTCAACTCTAAATTCATTAATTTGGAAAAATACCTAATTTTTAAAATGAAATCTTAAAGAAAGCCAAGAATTGCCTTTTGCCAAGAACCCTTTTGCTATTACAAAATCTTGAATTCCATATATTACTAGTTTTGGTTCCAAGAGTTTCTCTCTCTCCACCCAAACTAGAAATCGAAGTTAAAAATAGGGATAATTAAATGCACAAAGACCTTATACAGTTGGCTCGTACCAAACATGTCCATCGTCCCTCCCATAAGGATATACACCATTGAATTAATCTTAAACAATCTCTGTAGTTGTTGCTTGGGAGCCATCAATTGATAAGGCCTTCACAGTAGGTGAATCTAGTGCATAAATTTGATGATGAATCGACGGTTTCTCTTCTGTGAGCCCTGTAGATGAGCTATTATGATCATCTTTGGTTTTACCCCATAGCACCAGGTACAGCCCAACGACTATAACAAATCCTCCTACAACCCTGCAATGCCAATGTATAGAATCAAGAAAAAGAAATAATTCCGCAAGTGAAACAGTAGTATTGAGACTGAGACAAGAAATTTTACTTTCCCAATTCCAATTGCTCTGCTAAAATGAAACTGCTCATACCAGCAACAATCAACATGGTTAGAGGATTAAATGATGTTAGAAACACTGGTCCTTTTTCTCGTAATATATGTAGTGAGATATAATTACCAAGTCCTGAACACAGGATTCCCTGCACGAAACCATGTATGCAAGTTAGGTTCTCCCATATGGATTAAGCCCAGTTTGGATTAGCTAAAAGTCAATTTTTTATTAGATTTTGATAAAAGTTGATAAAAATTTGAAATGAGTTCAGATAATAGGGCCAAACATATGCTAAATATTCAAAGCTTCATAAATCAAATATCTTACTCCGTAGACATAAGCTAATAGTTTAATATCCCAATGTATCGACCAAACTGCAAAATTAATGCCCTTCTCGAGCACAACAGACGCTATAAAGCCTTCGACACCCATCGCCGCACATATCATAGCCGTGAGGGAGAGTAAAGCTGGGTATGACTCCAATGTTTTTGCCTGCATCCATAAATTCTTTAAAAACTTTGATGTTTTCTTAATTTATCTTCAATTATAAATTGTTAAACAACACTTCCCAAGAGTTATTATCCTTTACAAGAGTCACGAATTTATATATTATAAGTTAAATAATCAAATTGGGGTGAAAATACATAAAAAATCAGGAAAAAAAAAAGAAAAAAAGAACAATGCCTAATAGTCAAGGGCACCTATCCACAAACATGGGTCTGGCGTCCAGAGGGCCTGGTGTGTGCGCTCAGGTGTTGGTGGTGGCCATCGTGGAGCCTAACCTGCCCCTGGTGATCCCACCTCGTCCTCCACATTATCAAATCTCTAAATATTTTCTTGATTCTTGAAAACTCATAAATATAAATAATAATGTTAAAAATTAATGTCATTTCTAACATGCCATTGTGGGTTGGGGTTTGGATGATTATTTACGAATGTGGACTGAAAGCATTTCGAGTCTACTTTTGCAGGATACAATAACAATTTGCTGGTAAATGCCAAATGAGGGATCAAAAAAAGATAAGGGGGTGATAAAATTCAACAAGTAAATGCAACTTTCCCTCCAACCATTGTAACAAGTATTCCCCCAAAAGAATAAAGTCCCACGCACACCAATGCATAGATTTACAGAACAGAAGTTGTATCACGTGCTCAAAGTAGGTCATGTTTGGAATTGCTTTAAAAAACTCAAATTTTATCGTCAGACAATCACAGGTCGATATAGCGTAGGAACAAGCTTTAACCTACTCATTATTCTGCATTTAGCTTAGCTAAATATTCGTAATTTAAATCTAAATTTAACCCTTATGGAAAAAAAAAATCAACAATTCTTTTGTCTAAGATAATATTCTCTGTCTATTTAAATTTTTCTACTAATTTTTGATCAGTACAAATTTTATTACCCATTTGATTAACTTTTTTCTGAGCTGCAACATTTTGCTATCTTCTAAATTAAAAATTAAGAAAAAGATAAATAAAGAAACACATAGTTTATATATTTGAGGACGGTCTGGCCTACAAAGAAATTTGACAAACAAAAAAAAAAAAAAAATTGAAAAGAAATGTCTGAAAAGAACAGAAAAAGACGAAGTTTAGTTGTGATGTATTAAACCATAATTCCTTTTTTATTATTTTTATTAAATTAGGAATATTATTGTAAATTTATTGTAGTATATTTATTAAAACTATGTTTTAATTATGGTATGAATATAATGTGGTGCACTTAAATAATTACCCAACAACAAAAACTATCCATTTGACATTTTTTATTCTCTCTCTTTTTGAGCCCCGTTTGGCCCCCTTTAAAATTTTTTAATTTAATTTAATTTTTTTTCTCTTCTACTTTCAACCACACAATCTTCAATAAAATAATATTACAGTTAAATCGAAAACTTTTCAACCACACAATCTTCAAAAAAAGACTATTCATTTTATTATAACTATCAGTAGAAATTGGATTTAGACTAACCTAGATAAAAAATAAAAATAAAAAAAATGACGCATTTTATTCATTTAAGAAAAATAATATAGCGGACAAAAGGAAAACTATAATACGTACCTGAAGAATGTTAAAACTGGCCGAAAAAAAACAAGCCCCCAAGATCATGAGGGGGCCTCTAACGGAAGTTTGGGGATAATTTGCAGCACTGGTGGGATTGTGTTTGGTCCATGGCAGTCCGATAACAGGTCCTTTGATAAATGTCATTACCATGACTCCACCAGCACTGACCAAAGTTCCAAAAACCTTTGCCTGGCCATGTGAGCTTCTAAATTTTACCTTCTCAAGCCTGCAAAAATAGCAATACATAAATACATGCACGTATTAGTATTTTCTCATGGTATATATTTAAATTAGGGGAAAAAAAAAAGGGCACCTCAACAGACAAGCCAACAGAAAGTTTATGACAGGAAGAAAATTGTAGATAGTTGTTGCAAAAGTTGCTGTTGTATGTTTCATTCCAGCATAGTACAAGTTTTGATCAAGAACCCTGCAACAAAAAGATATTTTTATGCAGATATGTGTTATATGTATGTGTAATAAGATGTATACAGAAATCAAGAATCGGTAACCAAAGAGCACTATCCAATCATAAAAATTTACCCAAATAAGCCAAGTAGAAAGATGTTGCAGACGATGGTGAGCGTCATCCTTGGCCTTGTATTCCTGTCAAAATTATTAAATTTTTTGGTTGATATACGTTTTCTAATTCTCAAAGAGAGAGAGAGAGAGAGAGAGAGAGAGAGAGCGGCCGACCTTTCGAATACTAAGGCGAGAGGGCCAAAGACAATGGCTGCAATGACATTCCTGTAGACAGTAAAGGTGTCAGGGTTCATTCCCAGGTTCAGAGCGCGCTTTGCAATTGTAAACAAACCTGCAAACACACAACGTAAGAAAATAGCAGCCAAATATGACATCGCTTTTGCCGGAAAAATGATCGAGGATCTATCCATTTGCAGTGAAAGTGGTTTCTGAGTTTAAACTGTTTAGTACTCGATTGACAAGCAGAGCTTTTGGTAGGTGCTTTATCTGCCGGAATAAGTCATGTAAACCAAGAAATGAATTAACAAATAGAAAACAAGACCTACCCCACAATTTTGATACTTACAATAGTTTAAAGTATATCATTATCATATCACTAAAATGGAATCGTGTCGGCTTCAAAAGTTTAAGTTCATTTTCCTTCTAGTTACTTTTGAGGAAAAAATCCAATGTATGGGCCCCACACACTTACATATGTGTGTGTATTTATGTGTGTGTGTATGTGGCGCTATTTTAAAATTTAATTAATAAAGAGATCCATTAATTTTAATTTTGAACTAATGGATATTAAATGTTATGGAAATAAAGTGTAGAGATCAGAACGATTATTTTAAATTGATGAATTACCAATTTAAAATAACTAAAAGATAATAACTGCCATATATAATTATTTATCATGGGTCATGGCCCTCAATTGTACGTGATTTTTTCATCTCCCTGCGTCCCCATCAACAAAGAAGAATTTTCAAGAAATTACATATCAATTGAAAGATCATAACTCATTCAACCAATCACATCTATTGATTAAAGTATGCTTTCACTTCTAATTTTCTCTTTGATTTTAAAATCGAGGATTTATGTGCATATTGAAGGGTTTGATAAAACTTTTGGTTCCTTTTCAATTACTACAAATTTTTTTACAGTATATTTCTAATTACTTGTTTTTTTAGTTTCTAAATGAGAAATCAATTCTTTCACATAAATTATGAATCTGGGGAGAAATTTCCGGATAAAAAATGAACTCCTTTAAACTACAACAATTTGTTTTAAGTAAATTAAAATTAAGAAAGACGAATAGGAAAATAAATATATTAATTTGCGCTTTTCATGAAGTCAAAACGTGTTAAAAAAAAAATCACGAATAGGAAAATAAATCAAAACTTTTCCTTTTTTTTAACCATACATTCTCCATGAAATCGCTATTTCAAAATGTGTAAAAAAAAAAATATAAAACTAGAGGATCGAACAGGATGGATTCTATTAAATAGAACGAGCAGCATATCTGGAAGCTTAAGAAATATTTGGATCTATTAACATACTTTTATAAAGTTTAGGGACTTAAGCGATTATTAGGAAAAGTGTTCCATTAATTGAGAAAATATTATAGAGTGCAAATAGTAACATTTAAAAATCATGTATTTCGTGTACAATTTTATTATTATTATTATTATTATTATTATTATTATTATTATTATTATTATTATTATTATTATTATTATTATTTTGTGAAAAGTTGAGTTTAGGTAATCCAACAAATTCTAGAAGGGTTAATGACTAAAATGAAAATTTAAGACAAAGTTTCAAGAATCATAATTTGAAGTCCTAAGAATTTTCCAAGAATATCTTGTAATAACAGTGATGAATTTTACGAGCTTAAACTCGAGATTTGATTCTAAATGCAACAAATACAAAGTTTAGAGATTTGATTGCAAACAATAAGAAATATATATTCATATGTAAAAACACGACGAGTCAAGATTATTTAGTCATGAGAACGATCATTAGATGCGAACCATTTGCTTGTGGACCTCTTGATACATTTGGGATGTCGAGGGACCAAGTAAAGATAAGTAAGTTCAATATCCTAATTTATTTAGATCAAATAATTAATTATTAAAGAAGCAAGAAGTATTCTATTAATATTACGCTCAATTTGAAGCTCAAATTAAATGATACATTGGACTCAATAAAAAAATTTATTTTGAACAAGTCAAACTCGAGCTAGAGTCCACAAAAAAAACTCGGTTTAAATAAAATATTAAATAATTCATTAGCTTTTCTTACTCAATTTTCGGTCAATTATGTTAGCTTGCTCGACGTGTCATCATACGTAATCATATGTGAATGCACTTGGCGGACCTTAATTTTCCTCTCCCTCCCTATAAGCGCTTGGCATACCTTTTAAACCTTGTTTGATTCCATTCTTCTCAAAATACATTTTTCTCTTTTTTCTTTTTAATCACACATTATTCATTAAAATATTACACGTAAATCAAAAAAAATTTTCAACCACATTTTTTTCACCAATTTACTATTCTAAAATTCATCTTTTCATAAAAATGGGCTCAAACCCCTCTTAATTCCCCTCCCCCCCCTTGCCCCCCCCCCCCCCCCCCCCC
>NW_019244207.1:19310-33211 GCF_002742605.1 Olea europaea var. sylvestris | reverse complement strand
ATAGGGATGAGATCTAACGGTTTCCTAGGCTTGTACCCATGAAAGGCTTCAAATGGACTCATACGTAATGAACGATTTATGGAGCTATTATACGCAATTTGAGCTACAGGAATGATCAAATCCCAATTTCGAAGGTTTTCCCGGACCAGACAACGTAATAAGTTACCAAGATTTTGATTAACTACTTCAGTTTGACCGTCAGTCTGAGGGTGGTAGGCCGTAGAAAATTTCAATTTGGTACCCATCTTATGCCACAAAGTTCTCCAAAAATGGCTAGTGAAACGAGCGTCCCTATCAGACACGATGGTCCTGAGAAGCCCATACAATTTCACAATTTCATTAAACAATAACATGGCAACCTTGGACGCATCCGACGTCTTGCTACAGGGGATAAAATGAGCCATCTTTGAGAAGCAATCGACAACCACAAAAATAGAATCATGCTTCTTTGGGGTGCGTGGAAGTCCTAACACAAAATTCATACTAACATCTTGCCAAGGACAATTGGGGACAGGGAGAGGGGTGTATAGACCTATGTTCTGCTTCTTCTGCTTACTCAATTGACAATGTTACAAGTACTAACAATCTTAGTCACGTCTTTCTTCAAGCTAGGCGAATATAATTGATGTTCAACTTCCTCTATGGTCTTATCAAGTCCAAAGTGACCGGCTAACCCTCCCGCATGAATTTTCCACACGATGAAATCTTGCACTGAAGTTCGAGAGATGCACAATTTATTGGCTCTAAAGAGATAACCCTCCTCAAGTTGGAAGCCATCTATGGCGCCTGATTGTCCCCTTTGTAAATCAAGAAAGATATCTTTAAAATCGGGACATACCTCGTAATCCTTTTTAAGTCTTTCAAAACCGATGACCTTGACACTCATGATCGACGAAAGGGAGACATGACAACTTTATGCATCAGCTGCTTGGTTTTCCACGCCCTTCTTGTGTTTTAAAACAAATGAATAGGCCTGCAAATATTCAACCCAACGACCATGCCTAGAACTTAATCTTTTCTGGGAGTTGAGGTAACGGAGGGCCTCGTGATCCGAATAAAGGACAAATTCCTGGGGCAACAAATAGTGGTACCAATAGCGCAAAACTTTCTTCATGCACTCCGTGATAGGCGCCACAATAGTACTAAACCCCTTAATAAAGCGACGGTAAAATGTAACTAAGCCGTGAAAGCTTCTGACGTCATGAATAGCATTAGGCTAAGGCCAGTCAATAATTGCCTGAACCTTAGTAGGATCAGCAGATACTCCTGTCGAAGAGACAATAAAACCCAAAAAAATGACTGTATTGGTGAAGAAAGAGCACTTGTTGACATTAGCATATAGATTAGTTGCACGAAGGGTAGAGCAGACTTGTGTGAGGTGGTCAAGGTGTTGCTCCTTAGTCTTACTATAGATGAGGATATCATCAAAGTAGACAATAAGAAACTTTCCCATGAAAGGTCGGAGAGTTTGTGTCATTACCTGCATAAAGGTACTTGGCACATTACTTAACCCAAAAGGCATGACCAGCCATTCATAAAGACCATCTTTCATTTTAAACGCGATCTTCCACTCATCACCTAGGCGAATTCGAATCTGATGGTATCCACTCTTCAGATCAATCTTCTAAAAGATTTTGGCACCAACCATCATATCTAACATATCGTCAAGTCCAGGAATGGGAAAACGATATTTCATCGTGATCCTATTGATCGCGCGACTATCCACACACATCCTCCAAGAGCCATCCTTTTTGGGCGTCAATAGGGCGGGGACAGCACACGAGCTTAAACTCTCACGAATGAATCCTTTGCAAAGGAGGTCATCCACTTGCCTCTGAAGTTCAGCGTGCTCGGTAGGATTCATCCTATAATGAGGCAAATTTGGGAGGGATGCCCCTGGGACGAAATCTATGGCATGTTGAATATCCCTTAGTGGAGGTAGATGATCAGGTAGGTCCTCCGGAAAGACGTCTCAAAACTCCTGAAGGATCGACTGGACTTCTGCAGGGCTCTCGGTTGTGGAATTAGATGAAACCTCCGAGACTACCAGGACGAACACAATTGAGTCACCAACAAGTGTACGCTCAAACTCTGTAGGACTAATGATATGCAACCCCTTTCGTTCCACATTCTTCTTCGTTTCCAGTAAGCTAGCCAGCTTTGGGGGCAGTGGGTTAAGGTGAATCTTCTTTCCATTAAACACGAAGAAGCAGGAATTGGATCGACCATATATGATTACATCTAGGTCAAATAACCAAGGTCGTCCCAAGATGATGTGCCCGACATCTATTGAAATGACATCACACCATATATGGTCATTATACTCTAGGAACTGGATAGGGACTAAACAACGTTCCTTAACAGCTATAGAAGAGGTATCAACCCAAGAGACGCTGTATGGTTGGGGGTGAGGAACTGGCTTCAACCCTAGACGGGATACAGTAGCTATCGAAACCGCATTAATGCAACTGTCACTATCCATGATAACTTTACAGCCCTTGTTATTAATTTTGATATAGGTGTGGAAGATGGCATGACGGCGCCAATCATCGGCATCCCGAGGTAGGGTAAGGGTGCAACGGACGACACCGACTCTAGGCGTATGTGGGATAAGGGGATTAGCCTAAATACAACCTAAGAAGGTATCTTCACTATCCTCCAAGTCATCAAACTCTTCTAACTTAGGCTCATAAACCTGGTCCTCTAGTGGCTCGTCAACTATACCTTCACGCTCGTCCAGAACTAGGGCTCGGCTAGGACACTTAGAAGCAATGTGACCAAAACCCTTACAGTTGAAGCATTGCAAACGGGAGGACGTCCTTGAAACCTCAGAACCTCTACCTTTGCTATCCGATGTAGGGGTAGTATTAGAAGGAGGAGGTCTTAGAATAGACTTAGGGGATGGAGTGGATGCAGAAGAGGTTGCAGTGTGAGAGTTACTATGATTTCTATACGGTGTCCTAGTCACTAGTTTATAATCCCGAATAGTGACGCCTCTAAGGACAAGCTCACGCCTAAGTTCGTCTCTTAGACCTTGCCTAAACCTACTCAAAGTCATGACCTCTCCTCAACGACCTGACATTTCATTCGAAACTCATCAAACTGAGCATCATATTCGATCACAGGCCGACTACCTTGTGTAAGTGCGTTCCATTGATCCAGCATGTTACCCCTATAAGATTGAGGTAAATATTTTTTTGGAAGACGACGCTTCATTTCATCCTAGCTTCCAACAGGGGGAGCATGACGCCTCTCTAGGAGGTCCTCGACACTTTCCCAAAAGAGTTGAGCAGTGCCAGTTAATTTCAAACTGGCAAATTGTACCCTCCGATCTTCAGGGACCCCATACCAGGCAAAAAAGTGATCCATATCTCTAACCCATTGATTAAATACACTAGGATCTAGACAACCGTCAAATGTAGGAGCATCTAATTTAATGTTTCGAAAGAGGCTCTCCTCGTGGCGAGGAGGAGATAGTGTACCATAACAATAATATTCCCGCTCTCGCCCATGAGCCTGATTTCCTTTCCTATGGTCATGTCGGGCGTGGTGTCGAGCACCTTGTGGACGATGATGAGGTCTATTAATGGAAGCCTCAGAGTTTTCAGTTTCGGTCGAATATGGGGTTGGGTCAAGAGTGTTCAACCTAACGATTAGGGTTCTATTCTCTTCACGAGTAGCGGCTACTTCAGTTTGGACAGCCGTTAGTTGATTTTGTAACTACGCCAACTATCGGGTGAGGGCCTCAATTTGGGAGGGGTCCATGGCAAGGGTACTAGAGCTAGAGGTAGTAACGCGACCACTACGCAATTGCATACACGGTAACACAAGTTAGGTGAAGTTCCTACTGAGATCAATAACCAACGAGTGCCAACAAGGGAAATAGTGATTGAAATTTTTCTATTGTTACTATTATTATTTTATTTTATTTGTTAATAAAAATTGGGATTACGTATGGTCCGATCGCAAGTTAATAATACTAATGCAAATAAAATAAAAAGCAAAGGTACAAATGATAGGCCTAGTCACGTGTGATAAACGAGAAAGCAATGGGAGTTAGTTCATGAATTTCAATCAAATAGATTTAAGGCAAAAATTATCAAATGGCTAGCACACAAAGAATTAACTTATGCAATTCTAAAACAAAGAAATAGTGTTAACTAAAATAGATAGGAGCAGGAACTCCCTGAGTTCAGTTGGCTTGAGTCTTCCCAGCATCGAATGTCTCCAATTTTAGAACTACTAAGCTTTGAAATGCCAAGACAGAAAATTTCGTGTTTGTCGAGGTGCGGTACTGATCAGTCAACTAAAATAAACCTGTAAAATAATGTCAGGAAATTCTCAAAAATTCTCGATATTTTTATTTTTCTTTTTTTTTTGACTTTTTTTTTCTTTTTTTTTTTTACTCTTTTTTTTTTTTCTAATAATACAAATCAAATAAACCTTATGTAAATGAAACAATAGGGACTATTTGAGGTCCAAAATAAAATAAAAGTACTAAAACACAAACAAAACTTTAGAAATAACCACTAGTTTCCCAGACTTCGAACCACTGCGAACCAGTGCAAACACCAACAATCGTCGTCACGGATGGATTTTTCGATCTTCTGCGCCAAGGTTTCAGGTACAGAGACAGCGGGGGCGCGGCCGGTGGAGTAAAGTGGCGGCGGCTGCGTGGGCGACGACGAGGGTGGTTGTTTTAGCTTCTGCTGGTTGTGGAGGTGGTGCGTGATTTGGCTTGCCTATATTTTAGCAGATCTTCACAATCATAGTTCTCTTAAGAACCTGGTCGTTATCCAAGAGTTTGAGCTGGAAGCTTTGAAATTTCTCTGGGCCCGTTTGCAGTATTGTCTTAGGACAGCTTTACTTTGTAAATTAGGGTTTTTTGGGTACTCTGATGGGTTGTGAAGGCTAATTCCAGTCAAGGATTCTTTTGTTTTATCAAAATATGGCTGCAACTGAGCACTACTTCGTGGAGTGGAAAGAGCAATATATGTCAAAAGAGAGGGGCAATCGTGTGGTACACTATTTCTTGAAGGATAATTCAGGGGAATCCATACTCGCTGTTGTGGGTACTGAGATGTTGGAACCAGGTTTAGCTCTGATACCACTTTGATGCAGGGTGAATAAATCAATAATAAGAATAACAAGAAGAGATGAGGGGAGGGGAGGGAGAAACACAGAGACAGGGGGGAAGAAGAAAAGGGGAAAGAACGGGGCTGTAGCCAATTTTTTTATTCAATCAATTCATTAACTCCAATTACAATGTAAAAATAGGTTTAAATACTGAAAACATAAAAAAAAACTTGAAAAATAGGGCCAAGCCCATTACACAAGTCCATAAAAATAAAATAACCCAAGTCCAACTAAAATAATTAAATGTCGTTCAACGAATATAAAAAAAACTAGGATGTCCTCATCATATGGTATCTCTCCTAACCAACTGTGTCCCGTATCTCAAATTTCACGGTTGCATCATTGTTTACAGCATCTGTTTGCGAGAAAAAGGCAGTGCCAGTTGTTGATTCCTATGACATTGTACAAGAAGGGTCATGTATTGAAATCCAAAAGAAGAATCTTGTGGGATGTGAGAGTCGATACACGAAATAAGTACCCGACCAACCTGAAATTCAACTAATTACCCTTTTACAAAGTGCAACACTACACTTGATTTTCTTGCTCCAACACTACACTTGATTTACAAGAAACCCACAATTAATTTGACTATTAATAAAATATAGTGATTAAAAATGTTGAATTCTATCTTTAGTGACCGACGACATACATCCTAAATGCAGAAGACAACACAATTTCTTATCAATGATCAGAAATTATACATAATTAAATCATATCCAGTTGTTATTTGAAGATTTCAAACAAATCGAGATGAGAAATGTATCCACAATCTTAATTGAAAGTAAAATCAAGTGCAAAACAGATAATAAAATATTGATGTTCACAAACCCAAATTTCAAACTAATTTCATCATTGGAAAATCTTTGGGAGAAAATGGTGAATTACGAAAATATGGGCATCTGTTTTTAACCTTCAAACAAAAGCCAACAGCCCAACTTTCTCAAACCACGCAAAACAAATACCTCGTCGACCAAGGATATCTCACCTTCTGTACAGAATCCAATAGAGGCAAAGGCAACAAGAAGCCCATCGGCCTCCGCACTTCGATCGCCGAATAAGTCTTGTGTATGTAACATATGTTGCACAAATTGAAAGGAACCATATTCATAAAATCCTTTCATAAAAATCATAAATTTCATGTTGAAATCAAAGAGACAATGAAAAGTGCGGAAACATACCTTGATCCATGAATTTGACTGCTTTAATTGGGTTTTGATCTTCCAATTGATGCGTGATTTTCCTTCCTTTGTTTTTTTGAAAAGTCTCTGTTGATGGGGATGCAGAGATACCAAAAATATCCATTTACAACTAATGGGCTTCACACCTTCAGGTAACGAGACAAGATCCCAAACTTTATTGTCTTGCATAGACTTATACTCCTTATTTATGGCATCAATCCACTTTTGAGAGTTAGAACCCTGCATGGCCTGATGGAAATTGATTGGATCATCTCCCACCATTCCATTATTTTCCTCATGTTCTTGGAGAAATACTATGAAATCATCTGAAATAGTACTTTTCCTCTCTCTCGTGGATCTCCTTAATGGTATTGGCTCTTGAGGTTGTTGAGTTTGTATTTCTAGAATAATTACCTCATTTTGGATGGGAGGTATTTCAACATTATCTTGTTGAGGTTCTGGATATGCTTCTTGATTAACAACAGGTATAGAAACCCGTACATTGTCAAAAGCAATAGTAGGAATCGAAATCGATCCTTCCTCAACTTCTTCCTCAAAGACAATGTCTCTAACCTTATTTCTCCCCCCAAACTCAACATCCTCAAAAAATGTTGCGGTTCTCGTTTCAAAAATTGACTTAAGTGTGGGATTATCAAATTTATAGCCCCTGGATCGCTCAGAATAACCAATAAAATATCTGCTAACTGTTTTGGAATCCAATTTCTTTTCATGTGGCCTATAAAGCCTAGCCTCAACTGGACATCCCCAAATGTGAAAATAGTTTAGACTAGGCTTTCTGTCTTTCCAAAGTTCATAAGGTGTTTTAACAGCAGCCTTAGTTGGTACTCTGTTCAAAATATAAGCTGCAATCTTTAATGCTTCTCCCCAGAGTGATTTTGGTAAGGTGGAATGACTAATCATACTCCTTACCATGTCCTTAAGAGTTCTGTTTCGTCTTTAGCTACACCATTCATGCTAGGCGATCCTGGCATGGTGTATTGTGGGACGATTCCACATTCCTCTAGGTATTTAGCAAATGGTCCTGGACATTGTTCACCTGAACCATCATATCTGTCGTAGTACTCACCACCACGGTCAAACCTAACGCTTTTTATCCTTTTGTTGAGTTGATTCTCAACCTCAGCTTTAAAAGCTTTGAACACGTCCAGTGACTCAGACTTTTCATGTATGAGATACAGGTACCCATAACGTGAGTAATCGTCTATGAATGATATAAAATATTGTTGGCTATTCCAAGAAGCTGTAGGGGATGGTCCACAAATATTTGTGTGTATCAATTCTAAGACGTCTGAAGTTCTTTTTGAACCTAATCTCCTTGTTTTGGTCTGTTTTCCCTTGATACACTCGATACAGACATCAAAATCCGTGAAGTCAAGGGAATCCAAAATACCATCTGACACAATTCGTTCAACTCTAGCTTTTAAGATTTGACCTAAGCGCTTGTGCCATAATGTTGCAGAATTTTCTTTATTTAATTTGCGTTTAGTACCACGTGAATCCACATGCAAGGTCTCATTATATGATGCAATAATATCAAACAAATACAGGTTATCATATGCAGATAATGAACCAGTACCAATAATAGTGGAATTTAAAGAAAGACTAAACTGATTGTTTTCAAATGAACAACAATATCCTGATTTGTCCAAAGAAGAAACATAAATTAAATTTCGTCTAAAAGACGGTACAACGAAAGTGTCTTCCAAATCCAAATAATTACCAGTTCTTAATAATAACCTAAAAGTACCTATTACATCAACTTCCACCGATTTGCCATCACCAATATAGATGTATCTTTCACCATCACTTGGCTTTCTGTAGCTCAGGCAGCCCTGCATAGAAACACTAATGTGAGTAGTAGCACCAGAATCTATCCATCAAGTGTTTCTAGGTATTGAAGCTAAATTATTCTCAGAACACACCAAAGTAAGAATTGTACATTTTTTTGCACGCCATGCGTGATATTTGGCACAGTCCTTCTTCGTATGTCCAGACTGGTGGCAAAAGAAACAAGTATCTTTGTCTTCCTTTCGTTTCTTTTGTGCTGGACCCTTAGGAGCAGCTTCATATTCCTTCTTCTTTTTCTTGCCCTTATCCTTAAAAATGCTTACCAAGTGAGCACTTTCAGTTCTTTCTTGCTTCAACCTTTCGTCCTCTTGCACACAATATGAAATGAACTCATTTAGAGACCATTTCTCCTTCTGGCAGTTATAACTGACCTTAAATTGACTTAACTTTGCAGGAAGCGAGATCAATACCAAATGAACGAGCAAGTCATTAGATAGCTCGAGCTTTAGACCTTTAAGTTTTGAAGCAATATGAGACATCTCTATGATGTACTCCCTTATGTTTCCCTTGCCCTTGTACTTCATTGAAATCAAGCTTTGCAAAAGCGTGCTTATTTCAGCCTTATCGTTTTTTACAAAACGCTTCTCAATTTCGACAAGGAACTCCTTGGCATTAGTTATCCCTTCGGATACTGCACCTCTAAAGGCTTCCGGAATGCCGTGCTTAATGATCATTAGACTCATGCGATTTGAGCGATCCCGCCTCTCAAAGTTCCTTCTTTCATCAGGAGAACTTTCTTCCGTAAGAGGAGTGGGTTCCTCAACTCGAAGTGCAAGGTCAAGATCCATGCAGCCAAGAACAATCAATATGTTCTCTTTCCAATTCTTGAAGTTTGTCCCATTAAGTATGGGAATTGAATTGACATTAGCAGATATTGTAGTAGCAGATGAACTAGCTGTAGAGAGAACAGAAAGAAACAATTAATTATGCTCATATCCATATTTAATGAACAATAAATTCAAATAATGGTAAGCCCCATCTCAAGATACCTAGTACAACATTAATATCAAGTCTTTGGACGGTAATACTAATTGCAAGTGGTACTCTCGGTGTAGTGATTGAACATTGACAATAACTCCTGTCAAATAATAAACCTATCTTGGGATTGATTTATTATTTACATGGAAACCTTATAATTGTCACACATCCACCACCACAAGTATGTATGTAATTCGGCCAAGTATTAACTTTCCTTTGGGCCGGCTAATACCCGCATGAAGTAACACACACACAACATCTGAATATCCAAATAAACCAATCTACACAAAAGAGGTCACTTTGGCGACATATTGTTTCAATTAGTTTATTCAAAATGCTAGATAACCTTAATTTATTATGAATAAATTACCAAAATATTTGAATTTTATTGTTCCACATAATTAAATCTTAATTATTCCTCTTAAGGGAGTCTTTAGTACCAAGATTTGAGAGAGTGAATCTTCGATGAATCTTGAAATGATTTATGTCCCACAATAAACAAAGGAAACTAGATGGTTTGGTCAAAATGAATTCGAGACGAGCCGTTTATCATTACGATAGGTGTCAAGTGGAAGTGCAGTGATGTATGCAGCTGATAGAAAGGTATCTATTAACCCTAGTCTAAAAAATCTAGACCCATCAATCAGCTAATTTTGCATTATTAGATGCCTTTAGAAAGTTTAGGGACCTAAGGGTTAATAATTCAAAACTTTAGGGATCAAAATTTGAAAATTTTTAAAACTTTAAGGGCCAATTTTAATTAATTATGAACTTTGGGGCTTTAATTGCATAATTCAAAAGTTTAATGACCCAGATTAAATAATTTTCCAAAATCTAGGGGCTGAATTATTAAACCCATAACCTTAAGGTCCAACTTGGATGGATAACAAAGTTTAGGGACTGAAATTTAAATTTTTAATTTAAAAACCCTAATTAGAAATTGCAAGCAAGGACCTGAGATTACAAAAATTACACCTCAGGCCCCCGCCCCCAAAAATCCACCCGGTTGTAGGCATCTCTCTCTCTCTCTCACCATTCACGATGGCCAGCGCCGTTGCAGCAGCGCCAGGCGCTGCTGTAACCGGCAGCAGTGCCCGGGCTGTTGTCTGCACGCTGCTGCGTTTTGCAGCAGCATGCCGCTGCTGTGAAATGGCACGTTGCTGCGAAACGCAGCAGCCAGCGCCAGCGACGACATAGCCGCCGGCCAGATCCAGTTGCAAAAATATTTATATTTTTTAAACAAAAACCGAAAAATGAAATTTCAAAACTTCAGATTCCAAAACCCTTTTACTGGATCTAGATCTATAATCATAAATAATATATTAAACAATTCTCAAATTCAACAATAATTAATCCAAATAGTTAAATTTGAAAATTTAAAAAAAAAAAAATTGCAGTAATATAAATTTCACATAAATATCATGGAAGATCCATAACAATAACCCAAAAAATACCAAATTATTTCAATTTCTCAAAGATTTCAACAATGGATGGCTCTGATACCACTTGTTGTACAAATTGAAAGGAACCATATTCATAAAATCCTTTCATAAAAATCATAAATTCCATGTTGAAATCAAAGAGACAATGAAAAGTGCGGAAACATACATTGATCCATGAATCTGACTGCTTTAATTGGGTTTTAATCTTCCAATTGATACGTGATTTTCCTTCCTTTGTTTTTTTTGAAAAGTCTCTGTTGATGGAGATGTAGAGATACCAAAAAAAAATCACATTCAAATTGGGAACCATAACCATTTATTAAAATAACTGCAATTGGCAGTTATTAACTTTAAGTTATTTCAAATCGACCATTCATCAATTCAAAATAACACCTTTTGGTCTCTACACTTTAATCCCATAAAATTTAATACTCATTAGTCCAAAATTAAATCCAATGGATCACTTTATCGACTAAATTTACTTTAAAATAGCACCACACATTCTAATAAATGTACATGTGTGGCCCCCCAAGTTGGAATTTTTTCCAACAACATACATACATGTGTGCGTAAGGAGAGGAGATTACCTTAGGGTTTAATTTGGCATGGAGAGCTGAAAACACGTATAAAGGGAGAGAGACACAGCAAGAGCCACTTTATGAGATATTCAATGAACTAGTTAATGAACAGTATAAACGAGATTACTATGGAAACGATATAATTGCATATATGGATTCACATTGAAGTGGCAAGTATTTTGTTTGGTATAATTTGTTATACCCATCTCTTATCTTTAACAAATTTCAGCTGGCAATTAACGCACTGGATGACGTTCGATCACTTGGTATGCCATTAGATCACTAATTTTTTTAAGTACCTTAAATAGTAATGTTATGTTTTTGTGAGTTATATTTTATTTGCTAGACAATAGTTGATCCCAAAAGATTGTAAGAACAGAGATTTAATGAAGCAATATGAAGTAACGAAGATCACAATAATGAAATAATGTTAAAAGTAAAGAAATAAACGAGAGTTAAGTGGAGGAAACGATATTTTATTATAACAATATGGAGAGAAAATGACAATACAACAATTTTTGCTTAAACAAAACTGAATGAAAATTTCACTATTTATAGGTACATATCATACTATAAAGATGGAAATAATATAAAAATAATGTGAAATTAAAAAAATAATATCTTTCTAATAAAATCACATGAAAATAAGTAAACAATATTTTTCAATAAAATCACGTGAAAATAAAAAATTAATATTTTCTAAAAATATCCTTTCAAATTTGGGACACAAAATCTAACAATTATTTCACTTTCTCCATGATGAATTTACTTGAATTCTTTTATCATGTTATAAATTTTGAACATGTTATCTTCTGACCATTTATATTAAAAATAATTGAGCATCATTACCTCTAATTATGCTTAAAACATAATTTCTTGTCGTGTAAGTTTAATAGAAATTGTATAAACCATCAATCTAATTTATTTATTTATTTATTATTATTATATTTTTTTTTTCAGAATTCTATTCTCAATTTATATATTCACTGCAGATTATAACTTCAACTTTTAGGATGATTCTAACTGGTAGATGGCCATTTACAAGTTATCTATAGTCTGAAATTGAAATCATTATGATTTGAGGCTGGTAAAATTGATTGTAGCGTTTTGCTTTTGTAAACTGCTTCAAGCTATAATCGATAATACAATTTGAGTATCTTTGTCCTTGAAAAATGTTTTAATGCATCAAACATCGTTTGGGGATTCTATTTTGATATGTTGTAACTATGAGGTTTATGTTGCTGGTAAAAATTTCATAAATTTTTAGGGACATTTGTTAGGTCAAAATAATTTTTACAACTCATTGTGTGACCGGGAAAAACAATATCAACTTGTAGAAATTTTCTCAAAATCTTTCTAAAGTCATTTTTTTCAAAATTTTAAAACATTTATGTTCTATTATATAATACATTAGACAACATCTATGTTCTATTATTATTTATTTCTTATGTCAAACTTTAAAACAATTCTTTAATTGGACGTTAAGAAACTTATTTTCAGTAAAGCGTCAAATTGTCAGAAACCAAAACGTTACAGGAGTCACAAAACCATTGTGTGTGTGATTTTTTAAGAATAATTTTTTGGAAATTTGAAGTTTGAGCTATAGACCACTATTAGATAGAGCAAGTCACAAAGTAGGTGTTTGAAAGACATTTTTATGAAAAAATGCATTTTTAAATAGTAAATTAATGGAAAATGTGTGGTTAAAAAATAAAGAAAAATTTTTAATTTACGTATAATATTATTTTAATAAAAATATGTGGTTAAAAAAATAGAGAGAAAAATACATTTTGAAAAAAAAAAAGTATCAAACGGGCCATAATTTAAACTTTCTGTCTCTTTTCTCTCATGTTTATTATTTACTACTGTCTTTTGTATTAAAACTAATGATGAAATTTGAGTAAACAACTAATTGATTTTTGAAATTCGAACTTAACAGTCTAATCACTAGACATTCGTGTCATGTAGACTACGGCTCTTTCAACTAACCAATCATGCATATTGCAAATCATAAAAATGCGCCCCCGTTTGACTCCAATACCTAAAAATGAAAATGGAGGAATAATATTTTTTAGAAAAATGAGTGATTGAAAAAGAAGGAAAAATTTTCGATTTACGTATAATATTATTTTATGAGAAATTGTGTGGTTAAAAATAGGAGAAAAAAAATGAAATGTAATGGGAATCAAACATGGGCTGCATTGAAAATGCTCTAAGAACTTGCTATTTAGATCCATAATTCATTTGATTGCAAACTGTTCTTTTTTCTTTTTCTTTTTCATTTTTTTAAGGCCAAGCTTATTTTAGTTTTGTATTCTTAGCTAATTTTAAAATTACTATTTTTAAATGTAAATTCCCATATTTAATTAATTATTTTATTGAATAAAAAAAAAGATTCATTAAGTACAGCTAAACAACCGTGATACATCACATGTATTCAAAAAATTTAATTTAATTCTTAAAATCCAACAAATATTTTTCCATCAACTAATTGGTACATCATATCGTTGTTGCTTAGCAGTTGAGGCCACCGAGACAAGGGTCTATGACCTCAAAATTGTGGCTTAGGCCTATGGCCTCAAAATTCTAATGTCCCCCAAACACTAGCGGACCTACATTTGCTCCCGGCAGGTCACATGACCCACCAATTAAAAATGATTTTTTTTAATAAAAATCGAAAATGGAATAATGAAAAAACCCTTCCAATTTCCAATTGAAAG
>NW_019244207.1:10429-11911 GCF_002742605.1 Olea europaea var. sylvestris | reverse complement strand
GCTAATTTAATTAAGACTTAGCTACATGCGTGGGGCACGACCTTATGCTAAGTGATTGGGTATTAACTGTATGCGCGGTGCACGATCTTACGCTAACTTTGAATATACAAGGAAGCAATAACGTAAAGAAAAATTCATATACCATAAAAGGGCTCAAGGGCATTGATACTCGAGCTTATTGGAGCATGAACTGTTAGGGCGTTAGAGCTTGAAAAGTAAAAATGAAAGATAGTCTGTGGTGGGCATATAAGACCGAAAATTAAAGAAAGTAAACATAATGTGGGCATGGAAGCCTTAAAAGGAAAAATTATAGATATAGCTAGTCACTTGTAATAAATTTTTAAATTGTTGGTGTTCTATGGCCTTGGGAGTGGCTTCCGTGAAGTGCCCTTGAGGCTGTAAGCTCCACCTTTCAATTTTCGTATGACCTCGAAAGGTCATTCCCATGTTGGTCCAAGCTTCCCTGGTAGGTGTCTGGCAGCTTCTGCTCTTCTAAGGACAAGATCCCCAACTCTGAATCTTATTGTCTGGACCTTGTTGTTGAAGTGCCTTACTGTCATGTTTTGATAACTTGCAGCTATAAGTGAGGCTTGTTTTCTTACTTCTTCGAGCAAGTCAAGATGTTCAGTGGTTTGTTCCTTCATATTTGTCTCGAGCTTTCTTATCGTGGGGAGGTTAACTTCAATTGGAATGTTAGCTTCAAGTCCAAAGGCTAGCATAAAGGGTGTCTCCCCAGTTGCAATCTTATGCGAAGCCCTGTATGCCCAAAGTATGGAAGGCAGCTCATCAGACTAGTTACTTTTAGCATCCCATATTCTTGTTTGAAGGTCTTGGAGTATGATCTGATTAGTTACTTCAGCAAGCCCGTTACTTTGCAGGTATGATACAGAGGTCAAGTGGTGATCAATTCCATGGTTGGCACAAAAGTTCCTGAATTGTGGGTTATCGAATTGCCTTCTGTTATCTGTGATGAGTACTTTTGGTACTCCTAACCTGCATATGATGGACTTCCATATGAATGCTCTTAGCTTGGGCTCCGAAATTGTTGCCAGAGGTTCGATCTTTATCCACTTTGTGAAGTACTCTACTACTACAACCATGAATTTTAATTGTCCTCTAGCCAGGGGGAATGGTCCAAGAATGTCAACTCCCTATTGTTCGAAAGGAGCTGAGTAGTGAATGGAAGTTAGCTCTTCAGTGAGAGCATGTATGATGTTGCCAAACTTTTGGCATTTGTCGCACTTTCAAATGTAATCTGCTACATCTTTCTTCATACTTGGCCAGTAGTTCCCATACCTTATCAACTTATATGCAAGAGCTCGAGCTCCGTAATGGTTTCCACACACACCTTCATGAACTTCAGTCAAGGCTTGAAGAGACTCAGAAGGTTTGAGGCATCTCAGATAGGGGAGTGTAAAACTCCTGCGGAACAAAACTCCTTCGATTAGACAATATCTTGCAGCTCTATACCGGATGCTTCTA
>NW_019244207.1:0-1077 GCF_002742605.1 Olea europaea var. sylvestris | reverse complement strand
CCATCATAATATAGATGTTGCTCCAGATGTATTTTGTTAGTGAGACTCTTCGTCATGCATAATTGCTCCAATTTTGACCATAATGCAGCAACTGACTTCTTTTTCAATATGTCTTGAAGAATATTATGTGAAAGATGAAAATATATTTGAGATAGGGCATTTCAACCCTTCTATTGTTTCTCTTTCGAAATCCAAGTTGTAGGCTTTTTGTCAAATCCCAACAACGCGTTGTCCAAATCCATCTGAGCGAATACTGCTTGCATTTTTACTCGCCACAAAAAGAATTTTGTATTGCAATCTAATAGCAGAATATCATACTTCATAGTTCATAGTTCATAGTTGCCATCACTAAAGATCAAGTTGAGCTCTTAACTTGATCACCTCGATCTTTCCAAGAATTACAAAAAAAAATGCTCTGAAACCAATTTGTTGTGCAAAAAATTGGAATCAGATCAATCCAATTCCAATTGTTGGAGAAAATACGATATAATAGGCATAATATGAAATAAAGATCATAAAAACACAAGAACAATGTAATTCGTAGAGAATGGAGATTTTATTATAATACGGAGAAAGAATACAAAGTTTTTGTGTTTACGATGTTTCTAACTTCTAATGAGGTTAAACATTAACTATGTTGTAGAGAAGAGTTAAGTATATGTAGGGAACAAATAGAGGATGTCCAAATTCTAATAGTAGAGTATATATGGAAAGGAACATTCAAAACTAGTCGAAATGCGAAACGGGCCTGGGTTGAATAACTATGCCTCTCGAGCGCCAGGCGAGTGATAGCTCCGTCACTTGAGCACTAAGTCTCTGTTGAAATTTTGACGACGCAACTCGAGCACTAAGCTAGCGGCAACCTCTCTCCCCGGTCCATAATTTGATCTTTTCAAGTCCAACACAAATTTTACCTTTTAATCGGGCTTCCATTTAGAACTTCAACTAGAATTTGAAAAATAAACTTCAAATATGATTCAAAATAACATTTCAAATATGACCCTATTTCTAACCGTTTATATATAGAATATTTTATTGTGTTAAAATATATGATTATAAATGAATATGAAAAAAAAA
>NW_019244206.1:0-1561 GCF_002742605.1 Olea europaea var. sylvestris | reverse complement strand
TAGTTTTTCAACTCAAACCAGCCGGTCAGGTCTGGTTTTGACAGCTATGATATAAATATCAAAAACTCTCTAGAATCAGCTCATTTGGTAATTTGAATTTATCAGGTCTCGTCTTCTTATTGCAGATAGTATATATTCTTCTCTGAAATGAATAACTTCAGGCATTTTGACACAACCTCTTGATGCATGCTTTTTTATTACATTTGTAAGGAGACAAAATGTTTTGTGCAAGAATGTATTTTCATTTCCTGAAACAACAGTGGGAAGTCTAAGAAAACTACCATCTGTTTATTAATATTTAGTTAACAACATCTATGGTTATGATTTGCAATATATCATGTTTACTAATTTTCCTATCAATAATAAATTTGAACTACCAAAAGCAGGCATACGGAGCCAATTTTGACATTCTAGGGGAAAAGGACACACAAATAACTACTTGAGAAGATGTCTTCAGAATGATATTGGGAAATTTTTGTACCTTTTAATGACACGTGCGTTCATTTTTTGATAAACTGAAAAAATGTTCTGTCTCGGTTCAAGAAATCTTAGTGATCTGTTTCATTAAACTTCCCAACAGAAGAAAAATCAGAAATACCAACACTGTGCTTCTGTCATTGTTTTCTAAAACATTTTAGTAAACGTGCAAACAAGAGCATTCTTTATTTCCTAGCATATTAGGGAATTGCATGATATAGGATCCAAAAATGTTCATTACATCTCATTAACTTTTTCAAACCCTCAAGTGCTATTTGTCATTGTATAACACGATTATGAACTTACATAACTATGAGTAATGCTAACCATTAAGTCAGAAAAATGCAAGCAGAATAATTTCTAAAAACAGAGAAAAATATTACTAAAACTGATTTAAATAAATGCAGTATCAAAGAAATTAAACACCTTCCAATAATGGTTCTTCAACAATATTGCCAAACAAGACCCAAGGACCAGTAGTTGTGATGGTTACCTTGAGATAGGCACTAATATGGATGTTTCCTCTAAATATCCCATCCACCCCAACCCTCAAAAATAAATAATTCAACTCTTCCCAAATTGAAAATTGAAGTTAAAGATCTCCTCCTTTCAAAACTGAAATTCAGTCTTGTATTACAGTGTTCAGTTGCCATGCTTTTTATATTTCCATATCACAAAAGGCTATAGATGAATCGGATATATCCGATCCGATCCAGTCCAATAAGAATAATCTATGGATCCAATACGATTCGATAATCTAACGGATATTTGATTGTTAAATCCATATCCGATTTCTTATGTTATCAGATATCCAATCCAATAATCCAATCTGAAATATTTTACACATATTCGTATTTTATTGGAAATAAGGGATTTTCAATCTCAATACAAAATTTATTATAATATATATTAATTTATATTGAAATTTGATAGGTTTGACATTCTTCATTAAAATTAAAAGTCATAAAGTAAGCTTTAAAATGAAAAAAATTACGTGTAACAAATTATGCGGCAATATATAAAATATATTATATTATTATAACAAATCGTTGGTATCGGATCGAATTGACTTATACCCATATTC
>NW_019244205.1:0-1561 GCF_002742605.1 Olea europaea var. sylvestris | reverse complement strand
CCATCTGATGTAACTCTAGATCAAAATGAGCCACTAGTGCCATTATTGTTCTAAAAGAGTCTTTCGAAGATACCGGAGAGAAAATCTCTTTGTAGTCTATGCCTTCCTTTTGAGTAAAGCCTTTAGCGACTAGATGAGCTTTATATCTCTCGACATTGCCTCTTGAATCTCTCTTAGTTTTAAATATCTACTTACAACCAATGGGCTTCACACATTTAGGCAACTCAACGAGATCCTAAACATCATTGTCTTTCATAGACTTTATCTCATCTTTCATGGCATCAATCCACTTCTGAGAGTTAGAATTGCACATGGCTTGATGGAAGTTGATTAGGTCATTCTCCGTTAAACCAACGCCATCCTCATGTTCTTGAAGAAAGATGATGTAATCATCTTGAATCGCATTTCTTCTCTCCCTCGTGGATCTCCTTAATTGCACTTCTTGAGGTTGTTGAGTTTGTTGAATAGGTGGTGCTTGAGGAAGAATCTCATTGTTGCCTTGGTCTGAAACAATGTTAGGGATAGAAGCCTGAACATTGTCATCTATTGCCAGAACCGTGTTTTGAACAACAATAGGTATAGAGACCTAATTACTGTCAATAACATATTCTTCTTCAAAGACAACATTCCTTATATTTCCTTCCCCTCCAAACTCAATATCCTCAAGGAATCTCACATTTCCCATTTCAAAGAAGGATCTTGATGTGGGATCGTAAAACTTATAGCCCCGAGAGCGTTCAGCGTAACCAACAAAATAGCAGCTAATCGTCCTTGAGTCCAGTTTTCTTTCAGGTGGCCTATAAGGCCGTGCCTTAGCTAGACAACCCCAAATGTGCAAGCGCTTAATGCTAGGCTTCTTACCTGTCCACAGCTCATAGGGGTTTTTGGCAACTGCCTTGCTTACTACCCTATTATGGATGTACACTACGGTCTTTAAAGCTTCTCCCCAAAGTGACTCTGGCAAGGAGGAATGACTCATCATACTCCTTACCATATCCTTAAGAGTTCAGTTTCATCGCTCTGTAACACCATTCATGCTGGGTTTGCCCGGCATGATGTATTGCGAAACAATTCCACACTCATTGAGGAAAATAGTGAAAGGTCCTGGATGTTGTTCTCCTGATCCATCATACCTTCTGTAGTATTCACCACCACGGTCAGATTTGATAGCCTTTATTTTCTTTCCAAGTTGAAGTTCAACTTTAGCTTTGAAAGACTTGAAAACATCCAGGGATTGAGACTTCTCGTGTATTAAATATAGGTAACCGAATCTAGAGTAATCTTCTATGACCGTAATGAAGTATTGTTGTCCATTCCAAGAAGCCGTAGGAAATGGGCCACAGATATCAGTATGTATTAGTTCTAAGACGTCTGTAGCTCTCTTGGCACCTAATTTTCTCATATTTGTTCTTTTTCCCTTAATGCACTCAACACAAACTTGAAAGTTTGTTAAATCTAGGGGTTTAAGAATTCCATCTGACACAAGCCTCTGAATTCTCTGCTTAGAGATATAACCTAAACGCTTGTGCCATAAAGTGGCAGAATTCTCACTTAATTTTCG
>NW_019244204.1:0-1561 GCF_002742605.1 Olea europaea var. sylvestris | reverse complement strand
GTGATCCTAGGTCTGTGCCCTGAGTCCAATTTCTCGGACCGCTTCCAATCAACCTGCCAAATTTCAGCCCATTCTGACGCCGATGCTACAAATGACAAAATTGCCCCTAGGGCGGTTTTGCGTTGTTAATTTTCTGCCTAATAGTTCTTCATCCTGACAAAATTAATCCGAAAATTAATTATTCGGAGGCCTAAACGATGGAATTTGGCTAAAATCCCGTGATCTCGGGTCTGTGCCCCAAGTCCAATTTCTTGGGCCGTTTCCAATCAACTTGTCAAATTTCGGCCCATTCCGACACCGTCGCGGCAAATGACAAAATTGCCCCTGGTGCGGTTTTGCGTTGTTAATTTTCGGTCCATCACTTCTTCATCCTGACAAAATTAGTATGGAAATTAATTATTCGGCGGCCAAAACGAAGGAATTTGACTAAAATCCCGTGATCCCGGGTCTGTGCCCGGAGTCCAATTTCTCGGGCCGTTTCCAATCAACTTGCCAAGTTTCGGGCCATTTTGACACCGTCGCGGCAAATGACAAAATTGCCCTGGCGCGATTTTGCGTTGTTAATTTTCTGTCCAACACTTCTTCATCTTAACAAAATTTGCACGGAAATTAATTATTCGGCGGCCTAAACGAAGGAATTTGGCTAAAATCCCATGATCCGGGGTCTGTGCCCAGAGTCCATTTTCTCGGGCAATTTCCAATCAACCTGCCAAATTTCGGCCCGTTCCGACCCCGTCACAACAAATGACAAAATTGCCCTTGGTTCGGTTTTGCGTTGTTAATTTTCTGTCCAACACTTCTTCATCGTGACAAAATTAACGAGGAAATTAATTATTCGGGGGCCTAAATGAAGGAATTTCGCTAAAATCTCGTGATCCTGGATCTGTGCCCCGAGTCCAATTTCTTGGACCGTTTCCAATCAATCTGCCAAATTTCAGCCCATTCTGACGTCGTCGCTACAAATGACAAAATTGCCCCTTGGGCGGTTTTGCGTTGTTAATTTTCTGTCGAACACTTCTTCATCCTGACAAAATTAATCCGAAAATTAATTATTCGGAGGCCTAAACGATGTAATTTGGCTAAAATCCCGTGATTCAGGGTCTGTGCCCCAAGTCCAATTTCTTGGGCCGTTTTCAATCAACTTGCCAAATTTCGGCCCATTCCGACACCGTCACGGCAAATGATAAAATTGCCCCTGGTCCGGTTTTACGTTGTTAATTTTCTGTCCAACACTTCTTCATCCTGACAAAATTAGTACAGAAATTAATTATTCGACGGCCTAAATGAAGGAATTTGACTAAAATCCCGTGATCCCGAGTCTGTGCCCAGAGTCCAATTTCTCGGGCCGTTTCCAATCAACCTGCCAAATTTCAGCCCATTCTGATACCATCGCTACAAAAGACAAAATTGCCCCTAGGGCAATTTTACGTTGTTTATTTTCTGTCTAACACTTCTTCATCTTGGCAAAATTAATTCGAAAATTAATTATTCAGTGGCATAAACGAAGGAATTTGGCTAAAATCCCGTAATCTTGAGTCTGTGCCCCGAGTCCAATTTCTCG
>NW_019244203.1:0-1561 GCF_002742605.1 Olea europaea var. sylvestris | reverse complement strand
TTTCCTTCTTTTTTAACCACACATTTCAACATCAATCACTATTCTATATATATCACTTTTGAAATTAAAGGGGCACAAACAGACCCTTAGACCTAAAATCATCACATCAATTGTCACTCAAGTAACACTTAAAGCTATGATTTGGTGGTTGTGTTCTAAGTAACCATAAGTGCTTCTCTCCACTCCAAGAATTTAATTATAAATAGCATGGAATATCTTTCTTCTTAATTACACTTAAAACAATTATCTAACTTTGTGACACTTTATACAACAAAATTTCAAACAATTTTACTCAATATAACCATATTGAGATAATGGGTTCATCTATGGGAACTAATGAACCGTTGAACAGGAATGAGCCTCTACCAGTACCTGATTCGTCCCCATTTTTTCCCGTCATAATTTTTTCGAATGATGAGAAAGTCAACCCTCCAAATGATAGGAGAGCCATTTCTATTGTTCATTTGTTCTTCTTTCCAACCTAAACGAAATTTCAAGTGAAGCCTCACAGTCACCTCCCTATTTACTTGATGATGTGTTCGAGTTCATGGTTCCGTTTGAAGATGAATCCAACGATGATGAATCATTGGTGAATGTTCCATTTCCCGAGATAATTGTCATAAGTTTGGATGATTCTGATAAAGACAATGGGGGGACGATTCTAACATCTTTACCAAATGTTCTACAACAGATTATTCCTTATGCATCTTATTTGTAGTTACATGTTCAACCAACTGTCCAGAATGACAGAAACCTTCTATCAAGACCGATAATTTAACTGTCAGAATGTTATGCGATGCTTGCAAACAATAATGAGATGATAATAATAATGTAAGTTGAAAATAAGAATGTGTTGAGAATGTGCTCGGGGACAACATATTCCTTATACATCTTATTTTTAGTCAAATTTTCTACTTAGCAACCATCTATCGAGAATGATGGAAACCTTCTGTTGGGATAGTATGCAATTTTTGTCTATGTAATTATTTTGTTTGTGAAGTTAGACACGACTAATGTATGCAAACGATAATAAAATGAAAATGATAATATAACTTTAAAATGTACAATGTTATAAGGGAAACATTCAAAATACAAATTCAACCACTTTCGGATATTAAGCCTACTTATATGAGTTGTTAGAATGGGGTTGGAACACGTGGTTTGATTATGGCTAACTCTACCATAGCGAGAGCATAGGGTAATACTCGTCAGAACTAAAATGAATGTGATTTTATCCACTCTCCATTTTCATTCGTCATCCACATAGACAAACTTTATTGCCATGCGACACGATAAATCTCAAATGATTATTAATACTTGAAAAGTTGAGCTTGCAATGGTAAAAACTCAGTACAATCAATATATCGATATTTAATAGCATGAAAATGACACTTTCGAATATTTAAATCCATTTAATAGAAAAATGTGAAATGAATGATTGAATCTCAATTCTCGACAACTAAATTAGCTATCCCGATAGTTTTTAAATGTCGAGTTTGACAATTGAGATGTCTAATCTGACGGTTTTTGTAGAACCCCAAATAATTCTAGACACCTTAAT
>NW_019244202.1:0-1561 GCF_002742605.1 Olea europaea var. sylvestris | reverse complement strand
TAATAAATAATTAAATTAAATAATAGAATTTATAGATTTTAATCTTCGTAATTTGTTAATCACAAAGAGTTGTGATTGTGAGATACAAATTGCACATGATTGAATCCTAAATCGTCTGTGGTCATTAGTAATAATGAAATACAGATATCGCTATTATGGATAGACAATCACGTGTGGCATTTCTTACTTGTGAAGTAAGTAACTGATTTCACAAGCTAAAGTATGGTGACACCTGAATGAACATATGAATGTTTTATTATAGAACAAAACATTGGAGACCCACATAGAGATTTCACATTGATAACTATCTGAGTGTCAATGGTTAATCTCTAACATTCGATAGTGAGATTGGTCCTTTGACTTGAGGTCGTCATAGTACCTTATATGAGGACAGTCATACTTTGACGGTGTTAGATGTTGCTCTGTCAAGGACCGCTAATACGACATCGTTCAGGTATGTCAAGAATCGTATGAAAGTTGTGAATGACCAATAGATGATTCGTCACTCTTAAATAGTAAGGGATTATGATCTGCATTTCATTCAATTAAGTCGATAACGAAATCTTTGGCCAATGTATACTCATAAGGTGAAAAGGAGTTTTCGACTTATATTGACTTAATAGTGGAGTGAAAGATATGATCAATAATAGAGATTGACCCACTTCCATATCTTGTAATTAATCGGATCATATTGATGAAAAGATCATAGTTTTACGGTAAACGAATGAGTTTGGTTTTTTCATACCACGTGACATTTTTCGTCACATGTATTGCCCTAACACATTGCTAGATGTAAATCTGGGATGAATGTGTATTGGTGATCAATTAAAATGGTGTTTTAATTTATCAATTTTGATTAGATAAAAATAATATTTCACATCGTTAGGCATCGTGATCGGGAATCTGATGGGTCGCACACAAAAGGAATTGAAAGATTGCAATTTGTCAATTAATTAATTTAACAAGCGTTGAATAAATTAATTAATTGGATTGGTTATTTATAGGCCCGAATTAATTAATTTGCGGACCAAATTTAATTAAATGGATTAATTAAATATTGGACCGGGTCAGACCAAATCCAAATGGGTCTATATAAATAACTGATTAGGGCTTACAATTTTAGAGAGAATTCATTATTCTTACTAGCATAAGAAGAAAACCATAATTTTGCAATCTTGTTTTCTGAGTGGATCACCGTTGGAGGCTAAACAGTTGGACAGTTGTGGATAACAGATTGAAGTTGCTGGAACGAAAAGAATGGCAAAAGGTTTGCATAATTTTAAAGGTACATCTTTTATCACAATTCTTATCTAAGCACAAAGATGAATTCCCGTAGGAATTGAAAATTGTTTTATTTTTCCGATGCACATAATAAGTAGATTCACTACAGTGATATCAGAGCATACTTTGTGTTAGAGATTGTTTTGAATTTTTTGGCATAATCAAAAGTTAATTTTGTTCGTTTCATTGTTTCTAGCAATTAAATCTATTTTTAAAATCAGTTTTGAATAGAATATTATTTTGATTTTAAAAAAATGGATCGGATAGGCTGCGGGCACAG
>NW_019244201.1:486-1561 GCF_002742605.1 Olea europaea var. sylvestris | reverse complement strand
GCCGGGGGCAATTTCGTCATTTTTCGCGACGGTGTCGAAATGGGCTAAAATTTGACAGATCGATCGGAAACAAAAATCGCGCCAGGGCCAATTTCGTCATTTTTCGCGACGGTGTCGAATGGGCTTAAATTTTACAGATCGATCGGAAACAAAAATCGCGCCGGGGCCAATTTCGTCATTTTTCGCGACGGTGTCGAAATGGGCCGAAATTTGACAGAACGATCGGAAAGAAAAATCGCGCCGGGGGCCATTTCGTTACTTTTCGCGACGGTGTCGAAATGGGCCGAAATTTGACAGAACGATCGGAAAGAAAAATCGCGCCGGGGGCCATTTCGTTACTTTTCGCGACGGTGTCGAAATGGGCCGAAATTTGACAGAACGATCGGAAAGAAAAATCGCGCCGGGGGCCATTTCGTTACTTTTCGCGACGGTGTCGAAATGGGCCGAAATTTGACAGAACGATCGGAAAGAAAAATCGCGCCGGGGGCCATTTCGTTACTTTTCGCGACGGTGTCGAAATGGGCCGAAATTTGACAGAACGATCGGAAAGAAAAATCGCGCCGGGGGCCATTTCGTTACTTTTCGCGACGGTGTCGAAATGGGCAGAAATTTGGCAGGTCGATCGGAAACAAAAACCGCGCCGGGGGTAATTTCGTCATTTTTCGCGACGGGATCGAATGGGCTGAAATTTGACAGGTCGGTCGGAAACAAAACTCGCGCCAGGGGCAATTTCGTCATTTTTCGCGACGGTATCGAATGGGCTGAAATTTTACAGGTCGATCGGAAACAAAAATCGCCACGGGGGCAATTTCGTCGTTTTTCGCGACGGTGTCGAAATGGGCTGAAATTTGACAGGTCGGTCGGAAACAAAAATCGCGCCAGGGGCAATTTCGTCTTTTTTCGCGACGGTGTCGAAATGGGCTAAAATTTGACAGATCGATCGGAAACAAAAATCGCACCGGGGCCAATTTCGTCTTTTTTCGCGACGGTATCGAATGGGCTTAAATTTTACAGGTCGATCGGAAAACAAAAATCGCGCCGGGGGCAATTTCGTCGTTTTTCGCGACGGTGTCGA
>NW_019244201.1:0-171 GCF_002742605.1 Olea europaea var. sylvestris | reverse complement strand
CGCCGGGCCAATTTCGTCATTTTTCGCGACGGTGTCAAAATGGGCTGAAATTTGACAGGTCGGTCGGAAAAAAAAATCGCGCCGGGCTAATTTCGTCATTTTTCGCGACGGTGTCGATATGGGCTAAAATTTGACAGATCGATCGGAAACAAAAATCGCACCGGGGCCAAT
>NW_019244200.1:0-1561 GCF_002742605.1 Olea europaea var. sylvestris | reverse complement strand
GAAGAATTGAGCGTAACTTTTGCACACGGTGTCCGTTTTTGGCCCATAAGTACTTTTTGGAAATGTAGCGACCGTTTTGGATTCAACTCATGATTTCGGCCATTTTTTGAAAGAATGACCACTTTTACGTTTGGAACGCTTGGATAGTCAACGTACGAAGAATTGAGCATAACTTTCGCACACGGCGTCCGTTTAGGGCCCATAAGTACTTTTTGGAAATGTAGCGACCGTTTTGGATTGAGCTCACAACTTCGTCATGACGTTAGAGGGATTTCGGCCATTTTTCGATAGAATGAGCACTTTTATATTTGGAACGCTTCGATAGTCAGTGGACGATGAATTGAGCGTAACTTTTGCACACGGTGTCCATTTTGGGTCCATATCTACTTTTTGGAAATGTAGGGATCGTTTTGGATTGAACTCACAACTTCGTCGTGACGTTCGAGGGATTTCGGCCATTTTTTGAAAGAATGAACACTTTTATATTTGGAATGCTTGGATAGTCGTCGTGGGAAGAATTGAGCGTAACTTTTGCACACGGCGTCCGTTTTGGGCCCATAAGTACTTTTTGGAAATGTAGCGACCATTTTGGATTGAACTCACAACTTCTACGTGACGTTCGAGGGATTTCGACCATTTTTTGAACGAATGAGCACTTTTATATTTGGAATGCTTGAATAGTCGGTGTAAGAAGAATTGAGCATAACTTTTGCACACGGTGTCCGTTTTTGGCCCATAAGTACTTTTTGGAAATGTAGCGACCGTTTTGGATTCAACTCATGATTTCGGCCATTTTTTGAAAGAATGACCACTTTTATGTTTGGAACGCTTGGATAGTCAACGTACGAAGAATTGAGCATAACTTTCGCACACGGCGTCCGTTTAGGGCCCATAAGTACTTTTTGGAAATGTAGCGACCGTTTTGGATTGAGCTCACAACTTCGTCATGACGTTAGAGGGATTTCGGCCATTTTTCGATAGAATGAGCACTTTCATATTTGGAACGCTTGGATAGTCGGCGTACGAAGAATTGAGCGTAACTTTTGCACACAATCTCCGTTTTTGGCCCATAAGTACTTTTAGGAAATGTAGCGACCGTTTTGGATTGAACTCCCAACTTCGTCATGACATTCGAGGGATTTTCGCCATTTTTCGAAAGAATGAGCACTTTTATATTTGGAATGCTAGGATAGTCGGCGTGCGAAGAATTGAGCGTAACTTTTGCACACGGCGTCCGTTTTGGGCCCATAAGTACTTTTTGAAAATGTAGCGACCGTTTTGGATTGAACTCACAACTTCTTTGTGACGTTCGAGGGATTTCGACCATTTTTCGAAAGAATGAGCACTTTTATATTTGGAACGCTTGGATATTCGGCGTACGAAGAATTGAGAGTAACTTTTCCACCCGGTGTCCATTTTTGGCCCATAAGTACTTTTTGGAAATGTAGCAACCGATTTGGATTGAGCTCACAACTTCATCGTGACGTTCGAGGGATTTTAGCCATTTATCGAAAGAATGAGCACTTTTATATTTGGAACGCTTGGATAATCGGCGTACGAA
>NW_019244199.1:0-1561 GCF_002742605.1 Olea europaea var. sylvestris | reverse complement strand
TTGCTAGTCTAATTCGATTGGAATCGAGCCAAAGAAAAGTGATTTTTCATTTCATGATAAATTCGAGTTTGTTCGATTTTGGTAAATTGCGAGTCTACATCGATTGGGATCGATCTAATGAAAAGATGAGTTTAATTTCATGATAACTTCGGGTTTGTTCGTTTTTGGAGGATTACTGGTCTAATTCGATTGGAATCGAGCCAATGAATAGTTGTTTTTCATTTCATGATAACTACGTGCTTGTTCGTTTTTAGCGAATTGCTAGTCAATTCAATTGGAATGGAGCCAATGAAAAGTGGCTTTTGATTTCATAATAACTTCGGGTTTGTTCATTTTTGACGAATTGCTAGTCCAATTCGATTGGAATCGAACCAAAGAAAAGTGGGTTTTCATTTCATGATAACTTCGGGTTTGTTCGATTTTGGTGAATTTCTAGTCTAAATCGAATGGGATCGAGCTAATGAAACGATGATTTTGATTTCATGACAACTTCGGGTTTGTTCATTTTTGGCGAATTGCCGGTCTAATTCGATTGGAATCGAGCCAATGAATAGTGGTTTTTCATTTCATGATAACTACGTGCTTGTTCGTTTTTAGCGAATTGCTAGTCCAATTCAATTGGAATGGAGCCAATGAAAAGTGGCTTTTGATTTTATGATAACTTCGGGTTTGTTTATTTTTGGCGAATTGCTCGTCTAATTCGATTAGAATCGAGCTAATGAAAAGTGGTTTTTGATTTCACGATAACTTCGGATTTGTTCGTTTTTGGCGAATTCCTAGTCTAATTCGATTGGAATCGAGCCAAAGAAAAGTGGTTTTTCATTTCATGATAACTTCGGGTTTGTTCGATTTTGGTGAATTTCTAGTCTAAATCGAATGGGATCGAGCTAATGAAACGATGATTTTGATTTCATGATAACGTCGGGTTTGTTCATTTTTGGCGAATTGCCGGTCTAATTCGATTGGAATCGAGCCAATGAAAAGTAGTTTTTGATTTCACAATAACTTCCGATTTGTTCATTTTTGGTGAATTGCTAGTCTAAATCGATTGGAATCCAGCCAATGAAAAGTGGCTTTTGATTTCATGATAACTTCGGGTTTGTTAGTTTTTTGCGAATTGCTAGTCTAATACGATTGGAATCGAGCCAAAGAAAAATTGTTTTTCATTCCATGATAACTTCGGGTTTGTTCGTTTTTGGGGAATTTCTAGTCTAAAATGATTGGAATCGAGCAAATGAAAAGATGATTTTGATTTCATGATAACTTCGGCTTTGTTCGTTTTTGGCGAATTCTAGTCTAATTCGATTGGAATCGAGCCAATGAAAAGCGATTTTTCATTTAATGACAACTTCGGGTTTGTTCGTTTATGGCGAATTGGTAGTCCAATTCAATTGGAATCGAGCCAATGAAAAGTGGCTGTTGATTTCATGATAACTTCAGATATTTTCGTTTTTTGCTAATTCCTAGACTAAGTCGACTGGAATCGAGCCAAAGAAAAGCAGTTTTTGATTTCATGATAACTTCGGGTTTGTTCCTTTTTGGCGAATTGCTCATCTAATTC
>NW_019244198.1:0-1561 GCF_002742605.1 Olea europaea var. sylvestris | reverse complement strand
AAGCACTTTTCAGATATGTAGCGACCGTTTTAGATTGAACTCACGACTTAATCATGACATACGAGGAACATCGGCCATTTTTCCAAAGAATGAGCACTTCCATATTTGGAGCGCTTGGATTGTCGGCGTTCGAATAATTGGCGTAACTTATGCACAGGGTGTCCGTTTTGGGCCCATAAGTACTTTATGGAAATGTAGCGATCGTTTTGGATTGAACTCAGGACATCATCATGACGTACAAGGGTTTTCGAGCTTTTTTCGAAAGAATGAGCACTTGCATATTTGGAACGCTTGGAGAGTCGGCGTACGAAGAATCGAGCGTAGCTTGCGCTCACGATGTCCATTTTCTGCCCATAAGTACTTTTTGGAAATGTAGCGACCGTTTTGGATTGAACTCACTACTTCATCGTGACGTATGAGGGACTTTGGCCATTTTTCAAAAGAATTAGCACTTGCATAATTGGAGCGCTTGGATTGTCGGCGTTCGAAGAATTGAACGTAACTTTTACTCACGGTGTCCGTTTTGGGCCCATAAGTACTTTTTCGAAATGTAGCGACCGTTTTGGATTGAACTCACTACTTCGTCGTGACTTATGAGGGATTTAGGCCATTTTTTGAAAGAATTAGCACTTGCATAATTGGAGAGCTTGGATTGTCGGCGTTCTAAGAATTGAGCGTAACTATTGAAAACTGCGTACGTTTTGGGCACAGAAGCACTTTTCAGATATGTAGCGACCATTTTGGATTGAACTCATGACTTCATCGTGACGTATGAGGGACTTCGGCCATTTTTCAAAAGAATGAGCACTTGCATATTTGGAGCGCTTGGATTGTCGGCGTTCAAAGAATTGAGCGTAACTATTGAAAACTGCGTCCGTTTTGGGCACAAAAGCACTTTTCAAATATGTAGCGACCGTTTTAGATTGGACTCATGACTTCATCGTGACGTACGAGGGACTTCGGCGATTTTTCAAAAGAATGAGCACTTGCATATTTGGAGCGGTTGGATTGTCGACGTTCGAATAATTGCGCGTAACTTATGCGCAGGGTGTCCGTTTTGGGCCCATAAGTACTTTTTGGAAATGTAGCGATCGTTTTGGATTGAACTCAGGACATCATCATGACGTACAAGGGTTTATGGCCATTTTTTGAAAGAATGAGCACTTGCATATTTGGAACGCTTGGAGAGTCGGCGTACGAAGAATTGAGCGTAACTTTTGCTCACGGCGTCCGTTTTCGGCCCATAAGTACTTTTTCGAAATGTACCGACCGTTTTGGATTGAACTCACTACTTCGTCATGACGTATGCGGGATTTTGGCCATTTTTTGAAAGAATTAGCACTTACATAATTGGAGCGTTTGGATTGTCGGCGTTCGAAGAATTGAGCGTAACTATTGAAAACTGCGTCCGTTTTGGGCACATAAGCACTTTTCAGATATGTAGCGACCATTTTAGATTGAACTCACTAATTCATCGGGACGTACGAGGAACTTCGGCCATTTTTCCAAAGAATGAGCACTTCCATATTCGGAGCGCTTGGATTGTCGGCATTTGAAGAAT
>NW_019244197.1:0-1561 GCF_002742605.1 Olea europaea var. sylvestris | reverse complement strand
TTTTTTTCCATCTCAATGTCAAATATTGGTGTCGGAGTTCTCAACCAAACCCCATCCGTACTGGTTTCAAACCAAGCCTTATTGTTAGTTCACCAATCCTTGAATTAGCCTCTTTACTTTATTTCTTCCTTCATGCTTCTTTTGACGATTGTATTTCCACCGTTATTTTACATTTTTTTTTACCGTATTTGCTATTCACTTGGAATCAACAGGATTATTCACATTTTCATCTTGATTTACGTTGCATCACTTAATAGTTTCTTTAGATGCACATATACATCAACATTCAACATCTCCTCAGCAAATAGAGAATATAAAAAATATTCTTATTCCTCCATTATTTTTGCATATGCATAGACAACCATGGTAATTGAGATGTGGAGGATGCATTTCCATGTCATTTCTCTCAAAGTATGATTCTTCTGCGTATGTTATAACATATATTTCTTACATAACATTTAGCCTCCATTTGGCCCCCATTAAATTACATTCCATTATATTTTATTTTTCTCTCTCCTATTTTCAACCACACAATCTTCCATAAAATAATATTACATGTGAATCGAAAACTTTTACTTCTTTTTAACAACTCATTTTTTTAAAAAACACTATTCCTCCCATTTTCATTTTCAAAAAATGGGGGCCAATCGGGGTATTATATAACTTCAGGGGCAGAGCTACTATGGACTTGGTGGGGGCTATTACCTATTATTTACATAACTAATAACTTGTGTTTTCAAAGTACAGTCCAAATAAGGATAAGTACTCTAGCATAGTAGCTTCAGCCCTACTCCGAACAAGCTGGGAGAAGACAAATCATGATGAGACACAGAATTTTTATCCAATCCATCCAGAAATCCTAAGGTTTGAAAAGATTCTGAGACTGTTTTATTTTCTCTCTCACACTTTCTTTGGAAAAATCACAATGTTAGCATTGGGGGGCCGAAATTCAATGCCTTCTACAATGAGGCCGGACTTCAAGTATTGTTTATTCTCCCATACTCGAACCTCCACAACACTGTTATTTCCTTGATCAGTGTAAAAGTTACCTATTTTTGCCTCCATCCAATTATCGCGTCTCACTGCAATGTTCCATATTCTATATGTCCATGGTTTAAGATGTAGTGTTCTAGCTTGCTTGGGAGCATCACAATCTTCATTATTATTAGAACTGATGATTGCATTTGCTGACGAGGGATTAGAATTGTGAGATTTTGAGAATCCATAACGGGGACAGCATATTTATATCTATTTGTCATCGAATATCTAACCTCAAAACTTGTTTAAGCTCTGCCACTGTTAAGAATCTGCACATAATATTATTAATATACAGTTTTAAAGGAAATTCAAAGAAAAAAAATATATCTTATACATGGTAAAGGACCTGGATTCAGGGTGAGATGTCAACTTCCAGAATTCTGCGATTTCACCCCATAAAATTTAAGCTTTCTTGCTCCAATCATAACACATTTCTTCCCAGTTGCTTTATCAATATGAAAGCTCTGCATTCGTCAATGTACAAATTTTATTTTGGTTAATTTTGTTGGGTCTTTTTTTTTTT
>NW_019244196.1:0-1561 GCF_002742605.1 Olea europaea var. sylvestris | reverse complement strand
ATCGGGCCGGGTGTAATTTCGTTATTTTTCGCGACTGTGTCCAAATTGAATAAAATTTAACTGGTTGATCGGAAACACAAACCGCGCCGGGTGCAATTTCGTCATTTTTCTCGACTGTGTCAGAATTGGTTGAAATTTGACAGTTTGATCGGAAATAAAAATCACGCCGGGGGCAATTTCGACATTTTTCTCGACTGCGTCGGAGTGGGCTCAAATTTGATAGGTTGATCGGGAACAAAAACCCCGCAGGGTGTAATTTCGTCATTTTTCGCGACTGTGTCGGAATTGGCTGAAATTCGGCAGTTTGATCGGAAATAAAAATCGCGCCGGCGGCAATTTCGTCATTTTTTTCGACTGCGTCGGAATGGGCTCAAATTTGACAGGTTTATCGGGAACGAAAATCGCGCCGAGTGTAATTTCGTCATTTTTCGCGACTGTGTCGGAATTGGCTGAAATTTGGCAGTTTGATCGGAAATAAAAATCGCGCCGGCGGCAATTTCGTCATTTTTTTCGACTGCGACGGAATGTGCTCAAATTTGACAGTTTTATCGGGAACGAAAATCGCGCCGAGTGTAATTTCGTCATTTTTCGCGACTGTGTCGGAATTGGCTAAAATTTGACTGGTTGATCGGAAACAAAAACCGCGCAGGGGGCAATTGAGTAATTTTTCTCGACTGTGTCGGAATTGGCTGAAATTTGGCAGTTTGATCTAAAATAAAAATCGCGCCGGGGGCAATTTCGTCAATTTTCTCGACTGTGTCGGAATGGGCTCAAATTTGACAGGTTGATCGGAAACAAAAATCGCGTCGGGGGCAATTTCGTTATTTTTCGGGACTGTATCAAAATGGCCTAAAATTTGACAGGTTGATCGGAAACAAAAATCGTGCAGCTGGCAATTTCGTCATTTTTCTCGACTATGTCGGAATGGGCTCAAATTTGACTGGTTGATAGGGAACAAAAATCGCGCCTGGGGTGATTTCATTATTTTTCGTGACTACGTTGGAATTGCCTAAAATTTGACAAGGTGATCGAAAACAAAAATAGCGCCGTGGGCAATTTCGTCATTTTTCGCGACGGTGTCGGAATGGACTAAAATTTGACTGGTTGGTCGGAAAGAAAAATAGGGCTGGGGGCAATTTCGTCATTTTTCGCGACTGTGTCGGAATGGTCTCAAATTTCACAGGTTGATCGGGAACAAAAACCGCGCCGGGTGTAATTTCGTCATTTTTCGCGACTGTGTCGGAAATGGCTAAAATTTGACTGGTTGATCGGAAACAATAACCGCGCCGAGGGCAATTTCGTCATTTTTCTCGACTGTGTCGGAATTGGCTGAAATTTGGCAGTTTGATCGGAAATAAAGATCACGTCGGGGGCAATTTCGACATTTTTCTCGACTGCGTCGGAGTGGGCTCAAATTTGATTGGTTGACCGGGAACAAAAACTCCGCCGGGTGTAATTTCGTCATTTTTCGCGACTGGGTCGGAATTGGCTAAAATTTAACTGGTTGATCGGAAACAAAAATCGCGCCGGGGGAAATTTTCTCATTTTTCTCGACTGTGTC
>NW_019244195.1:0-1561 GCF_002742605.1 Olea europaea var. sylvestris | reverse complement strand
TCTTTCTTTTTTAACCACATATTTCAACATTAATCACTATTCTATAATACATTACTCACAAATAATGGGGCACAAACAAGCACTAGGAAACTAGCAAAAGAGGCTGGATTAAGTACGGGTTTTACTAGAAAGATGACACAGGGATATTGCATATAGTTTGATAATGGATTCGAGGGACGAAGGGGGTGGTTAAATTGTGTTTGCACTATAGTGTTGACTTTACCATTTTTTTTTTCAACAAATTAATACGATTAGTGGATTTCTATTCATATGGGACATTTCTATATATTTTTGTTTGCTGTTAATAATTTACTTGGCACTTAAGATGGGGTTCATAGCCAGGTAATTAAAAGCTGGGATTTGTTGCTCATATCAAAACCTTGAGTTAGTAGATTGATTTTCTTTGCTTTCAACTAAGAGGAGATACGGATGAATTAAACTTTAAATGTGGAATGCGTGACATTACTCTTCGTAGGTTGTCAGCTCAATGTCTTCACGGGAATTTATCTGATTCTTACTTATTTTACCTCGTGAATTGAACTTGCTTTGTGCAGGATGATGTAAATGAAATCGAAAGAAAGAAATTGGAGGCAGCAAGAGAAGCTTATATTATTGCTGTTGCTGGTGTAAAGGAAAAGCAAGACGAAGAGTCTATTGCCGCGGCTGCCAATGCAAGATTACATCTACAATCACTTGTTTTAAAACAAACCTAAAAACTCCAGAGCTGGGAATACCACTAATGAAATTCACTTTGTTATATAAATATTTACCTGTAGCCTATGTTGCTAAAAGGATTAATGTGGACAAGTATTTTGATTCGTTGAGGTATTTTTCAATTTGGAAGAGTACTCGACCTTTGTATAATTTGGGAATTATGCTTAGATTGACTTGAGTTGAATGTCTGGGCCATGTCTGGCCAAGCTTAAAAGTGTTTATGAATAAATAAATGATTGTTTTAGAAAGAAATACCCTATAGATTGGTTTGCCAGCAGGGGTTATAACTTATAAAAGACAGGAAAACTTACGGGGAGATTTACTTCTAGAATAAGTTACATTTTTTACATGGTCAAACATTTCTGAAAATAAATTTCTTTAAGATTAGCCAAACATGCTTTAGATTGAAACAAGCAAGCACGGTTCTTCAAGATATTGCCAAAGTTTATATCTGACATGTTATTCATATTATATGAATACAAGTCTCGTACGCAAAATGATTAAGAAAAAAAGTGTGGTGATCGCTCATGTTTTTAGGAATTAATTAATATATTGTATAACTGAAGCAAGGAATGGCGGGATGCTGAAGATGGCCACAAGAAATCCACATGTATATGACGCGAGAGAACGTGAGAAAAAAGTGAAGCAGTCGTTGCTCATATTTTTTAAAACTAACTAATATGTAGTATAACTGAAGCATAAACGAACAAGAGGAAAGAAGGAATGTGATGTAAATTATTTAAAGTATTCCAGTAGGGAACTAAAGTTGCAGAAGAGAGCAGAAGAAGAGAAGAAAATGCAGCAGCAGAAGACAAAGAATAAGAAGAACAGGAACAGGGAAAGAAGT
>NW_019244194.1:0-1561 GCF_002742605.1 Olea europaea var. sylvestris | reverse complement strand
ACGGTTTCTAAAATGTGATTTTAGTTCGATTTTTCGATTTGGCAATTTTTGCTTACAACCCTAGTCAGAGTAGTGAGGTCGTTGGATTCTTATTTATAGTTGGTGTTGACATGATCAATCATGACAATTTGAGAGCCTTATACCAAATTTAAATATAAGATCTCTATAAATATTTTAAAAAAATCTATAACAATAAATTATAATATTTTATTAAATTATAATATTCAAAGCTACAAAAATAATAATCTAAAATTTTCAAAGCCTAAATTAAATTTACTCTTCTAGAAATTTTTTGACAGAATATCATCAATCATACTATTACAATAAATTTGTATTAGACTTTTTTTTTTTTTCATTAGACATCGTGATCAATCAATTCAATCACTTTTTGTCACTTTTTGGTCTCTTCTGAAAAATAATTTCTAAAAATTAGCAACTCACAATATAATTCTTACTCATCAATATCAGAATCCTTGTCATGCTTCAAAGCACCCGCTTAACCCCATTTCTTAAAATTTATTTTCTTTAAACTCATTTTCAATCACACATTTCATAGGAATCATAACTTTTATTAACTTTTAAATCAAACAGTTCACCAACTTTATCAAATGAAGTAGGGGCACAAATTCTTCAAATTTATCGCACCAACACTTTAAACAATTATCATATGCCTTCTACAATCTTTTTAAATAAAACAGAAATCCAAAAGCGTTTTCATAATTTTAAAATTGTTAAAATATTAACTTAAGGAATAACTTAATGAACTACAAATAAGAAAAAATCATCGCTAAAAAATTCTAAGGCTAATTTATTATCCCATCATTGACATTTTCATTAAAGTACTTCTTAATATGAATAATACGCTTTTCGTGAAATGTAAGTTCAACTTTCATTTGAGTAGCAATTTTTTTAGCAGCAATTTTATAAGATTCACATCCAATTTCCTTGTATATTTCAAAAAATAAAATATGTGCTTTCAAGTGATTAATAGCTGCATCAATAAACATGTCCTAATTTTGCAACATTTTGTTTAATATATTATTAACAGACAATATGTTGTACCAAATAATCATGTCAAACAAGACCTCAAATTCATAATGTCAGAAAATAAACTTATAGTATCTCTAAATACCTTATAGTCATCATATGTTTTCACAAAGCGTTTTAAAGTAGCTTTTATTTTTTAAACTTGAAATTTTATTGTTTTAACACCTTTAACTTGATTTTCTCAACTTGTTTTTAAGGGTGGCTTAAGTATCAAATATTTTACATTATCCTAAAATTACCCGCATTATGAATATATATCTTATTAGTATTACGTCAACATTTGTGAACGTAAAATATAGAATTGTTGGAGTTTCATCTCCGATCTCATTGAAATAATACTTCCTAGGTCACCAGGCAAATTCTAATCACTAAGGTTCGACTCTTTAGTTGTGAGATTAGTGCAAATCAATAATCATCGTAATCTACTTGGACATAATGATGTCCAAATTCCTGCCATTCTGTCATGCCTGTGTACCCACTATTCCTGGAATGACACATTGTGACTCTGTCGTCA
>NW_019244193.1:0-1561 GCF_002742605.1 Olea europaea var. sylvestris | reverse complement strand
GAGACCAATTATCCATATAGGTTGGGAGAAGTGATGTGATGATAGAGGATTATTCCGAGGACTTAGATCTATTGTGACCTACTAGTTACACAGGAGTTGAATGATCAGTCTAGTGAGCATGGTGAGCGATGAAACGAGATATGTGTTTTCAAGGTATGAGCAACGCGAAATAGGATATGATAAGTATGGTGAGATCTTTTCGTATAGTCATTTATGCATTTGTTGCATATGTGTTTGACCATGTGTATGATTAACTTGGTATTAATATGTGGTTCCGTGTGAACATGCTTTTGAAAATATCTATGTGTGTTATCCTATTATAAATTGTCATCGCATGTTTATCTATTCTTGATTGTTTACTATGAATATTAGCTTTTACATAGAGTAGGTATAGTATGTGTTTCAGGTTGGAAACATGAGGTAAGGTCTGTGATCTAATTTTATCAGTTACTTTGATTATGCAAGTACTAACTGTGTGTTTTAATTGCTTATAGATTTATTGGACATCAAGGTGAAGATTTGTTGGTTTTTGATACTCGATAAATCCTAGGCTATGATGTTAACATGGGATAATATATTTCATAGGCATATACCGATGAATGAAATAAGTCCAATAACCAAGTCCATGAGATCTACCTGGTCCAATTGTTTTCCATCTTGGATGGCTTGAATTTTGGCCCGTTTAGCTTTCTTATAGATCCAACTTAAAGCCTAACCCTAGTCTATTTATAAGATTATAACCTATCCACTTTCTTGTGTAATTTGTGTGTGAATTGAGGAGAAACTCTTCTGCCCCTTTGAAGAGTGAAAATCGGCCCCTTTGAAGTGCCAAAATTGGTTGATTACTTTGTGTACTTTGTGATCTCTTCATAACCTACCTCTGTAGTGCTTTCTTCTTATTTTTGCGGCTACAAATCATCACCGTTTTCTTATATCCTTCGTGGGTAAGATTGAAAAGTAATCGTGGTGAATATATTGATTGTGGATCCAAGCCAGTCGATTTGGTCGTTGGTAGAGAAATGTAACATTGGACTGAGCCCCAAAAACACCAATTTGAAGATCCTTGAGCGAGCTTCCGCAATAATTATTTTACTCCAAATTGTCCAGTTGCCTAATCCACCCAAGAATACAAGGAGTTTCTATATTTTCAATGTTTCTAGAAAACTTTATTGTATTGAGTGATGAATGAATGAATTTTTCATTTAGAATTCATATATATTCATTTCATTTTATCTTGAAAAATTTAAAGATTGCTTTGGTAATTGCCCATGCTTGGAGGGTTGTTCCAAGTCACTACTATATAAGCCACACCATTGTAAGCCTAGAAACAATTGAGTTTAAGTATATGAATTTAGTTATTTGAGAGGTGTCTATCATTCTCTTCTTAACTTGTATTTCTCGTGGATTTGTAGAGCCCTGTATCCCTTATTTAATTCCTTGGGGGTAGTGTTTTCATGTATTTATCAGGCATTTTCTTGGTAGTGAGCTATTTTATATGTTGTCTCTATTCTTTATCAATCTTCACTCCAACCCGGTGTCAAATTGGTATCAAAGTTTTGGT
>NW_019244192.1:0-1562 GCF_002742605.1 Olea europaea var. sylvestris | reverse complement strand
CATTCCTTCAATGAAGAGAGATGAGAGACAAATTCTTAAAGCAATATTCATTATTTCATAAATATATAGATTCTTGATTTTTAGGGTCTAAATTGGGATTTGAAGGCTGAGTTTTATCAATTGAACTGGAGATCTGCAATTATCAAGGAAGACGTTGAAGATTATCTATCAGGATTCGTGTGTCGAAGATAAACAATATCTTGAATTCTTTACTTAATTCGTTGTAATAAACCAAACGATGGTGCTATTGATTCTTTTATTGTTTTTAAATTCATAATTATGAGTGGCTAATTAATTTATTGTTAGGATGAATGATGTAGTTAGGTTTAATGTTTATTTAATTGAAAAGAATTTAGGCAATTTTGACTATGCGTTAATTTCTTATTGAGTGTGTAATAATATTCAATTGCTTGGTCACCAATTTTTTGGTTTTATAATCAATATTGAAATCACAAGGAGATATATTAGTTTTGCTCGTGTAATAAGTAACAAGAGTTTTGATAATAGATCATTTATAGTTTATGCAATCTTAATTGAATTTCTGCAAATTAATGCATTTATATGTGCATGAATTTACAAAATATAGTGAATTCGAGCATATAAATATGAATAGTTTTTTTCTCAAGAGATATCACTAAGTAAAAGTGTTTAATTCGATTTTTAACACGAAAAGTGATTGTATGATGTTGGATTGAATGCATATTAAGTAATCTAAGTGAAATCAAAATATACTAATTATTTAATCACATAGTTTTTTACAAAGTCTTAAAGTGTCGATTTATTTAGATAAATTTGGTATAAATTTAGTCTTAACATGCATTCTTGATTACGTACTTATTCTAATACAAGCTGTTGGAATGTAGAACAATAATTGCTCGAAAAATCAAAATTTCTTTAATTCAATAATTCGAGATCATTATTAGATGTACATGTTTGTAACAATAATAATAATATTGAAAAAAATAAAAAAATCTTAGATTGAGAATTTACTCAAATTTGATAATCAATTCTTGATCCAAATGTGAATCAAAACTTCTAGCATTCTACATCACAAACTTTTTAATTTTTAATTTCAAAAACTGCTCCCAATCTTCAAATCTTCTATAATATTCTCCAAAATAAATATTACACCTGCTTATGGGGCCCCTTTATTTTATTTTTAAACCAAAAAGTTAAGAATAATGCTATGCAATCCCACTGAGGGTTACAACTCCTGTCTAGGTGACGTTTGATGATAGATTGAATGAAACGTGAAATTAAATGATTTATTTAATTCCACCTATCACTTAATACCACATTAATGCCCCTTAGACTAGGGTTATAACATCAGTGGGGCTGGAAAAACATTACTAAAAAATTAAATAACTGATTTTTTTTTAAAATTTTTTTATCTTTGATATAACGTGTATGTGTGTTTTAGATTTTACATGTCATAAATGTTTATATTTAGCTCTCGTCTATGGGTATTTTTTTTATAACGAGATATGTAAAAAAAATAAATTTTTTAATAAGATTTACGAGTTAAAGGACAATATAAACTTCTGCGAAGTTTTAAACATGTA
>NW_019244191.1:0-1562 GCF_002742605.1 Olea europaea var. sylvestris | reverse complement strand
CGTCGGGGGAAATTTCTTCATTTTTCGCGACGGTGTCGGAATGGGCAGAAATTTGACAGGTTGATCGGAAACAAAAATCGCTCAGGGGGCAATTTCGTCATTTTTCGCGACGGTGTCGAAATGGGCTAAAATTTGACGGTTGATCGGAAACAAAAATCGCCCCAGGGGCAATTTAGTCATTTTTCGCGACGGAGTCGAATGGGCTTAAATTTGACAGGTTGATGGGAAACAAAAATCGTGCCGGGGGAATTTCGTCGTTTTTCGCGACGATGTCGGAATGGGCAAAATTTAGAAGGTTGATCGGAAAAAAAATCGCGCCAGGGGCGATTTCGTCATTTTTCGCGACGGTGACGGAATGGGCTAAAATTCTGCAGGTTGATGGGAAACAAAAATTGCGTCGGGGGAAATTTCTTCATTTTTCGCGACGGTGTCGGAATGGGTAGAAATTTGACAGGTTGATCGGAAACAAAAATCGCTCCGGGGGCAATTTCGTCATTTTTCGCGACGGTGTCAGAATGGGCTAAAATTTGACAGGTCGATCGGAAACAAAAATCGTGCCAGGGGCAATTTCGTCATTTTTCGCGACGGTGTCGGAATGGGCTTAAATTTGACAGGTTGATCGGAAACAAAAACTGCGCCAGGAGCAATTTCGTCTTTTTTGCGACGATGTCGGAATGGGCTCAAATTTGACAGGTTGATCGGAAACAAAAATTGCGCCTGGGGCAATTTCGTCATTTTTCGCGACTGTGTCGGAATCGCCTCAAATTTGACAGGATGATCGGAAACAAAAATCGTGCCAGGGGTAATTTCGTCATTTTTCGCCACGGTGTCGAAATGGGCTAAAATTTCACAGGTTGATCAGAAACAAAAATCGCGCCGGGGGCAATTTCGTCATTTTTCGCGACGGTGTCGTAATGGGCTAAAATTTGACGGTTGATTGGAAACAAAAATCGCGCCATGGGCAATTTCGTCATTTTTCGCGACGGTGTCGAAATGGTCCAAAATTTAATAGGTTGATCGGAAACAAAAACCGCCCCAGGGGCAATTTAGTCATTTTTCGCGACGGAGTCGAATAGGCTTAAATTTGACAGGTTGATCGGAAACAAAAATCGCTCCTGGGCAGTTTCGTCATTTTTCACGACGGTGTCGGAATGGGCTAAAATTTGACAGGTTGATCGGAAACAAAAACCGCCCCAGGGGCAATTTAGTCATTTTTCGCGACGGTGGCGGAATGGGCTAAAATTCTGCAGGTTGATGGGAAACGAAAATTGCGTCGGGGGAAATTTCTTCATTTTTCGCGACGGTGTCCGAATGGGCAGAAATTTGACAGGTTGATCGGAAACAAAAACCGCGCCAGGGGCAATTTCGTCATTTTTCGCGACAGTGTCGGAATGGGCTAAAATTCTGCAGGTTGATGGGAAACAAAAATTGCGCCGGTGGAAATTTCTTCATTTTTCGCGACGTTGTCGGAATGGGCAGAAATTTGACAGGTTGATCGAAAACAAAAATCGCTCCGGGGGCAATTTCGTCATTTTTCGCGACGGTGTCGGAATGGGCTAAAA
>NW_019244190.1:0-1562 GCF_002742605.1 Olea europaea var. sylvestris | reverse complement strand
TATTATTATTATTATTTTTTTTACTTCTTGTAAATTTCATCTCCACTATGTTGAAATTTTTTGTGTTCACACTTACTAATATGGCTTCGGCCTCAATAATATGATTTCATTTGGTTTTCATTTAAACAGAGGGTCGAAATGTTTAACCAGTGGCTTCTCCTCCTTCTTCTGGTTCAAAATTTGTGTAGAAAAGTGATATCTCAGTCTTCTTCTAAAGATTTTCTTGGTAAGAACAACTATACACATTGTCTCTGCCTCTCTTTTTACATTTCTATCTCGTCAAAAATGCCAAAGTAAAAAAGAAGAAGCAAGGAAATTTCCTATTTTTCTGATCAAATCTTGCTGCATATATGTGTTTTTAGTTGGTTCGAAGTTTTATTGTGTTTTATTCTTTTCTTATGGGGTTTGAACTTTGAAGTTCTGGAAACAATATGCAATGATGGTACCTTTGTAAACTTCTTTATGGAGTGCCTTATTTTATGAGCAGAAATCTTGGTTTTGATTGGTCAATGTTAGCAATCGAAATGGGTAATAGGTTTTGACATGGATAATGAGGTTTAGGTGGTTGATGTGGGATTTTGTAATTGAATTGCATTCATAATTGTTTATTTGTTTGTTCAGTAGTTATGAAGGAATTCTGAGGTTTGTGGTACGCTATCGCAAGCAACCAAAAATAAAACCTATACTCCTAAAAACATATGTAATAGTGCAAGGATCATTCCCACAGAGAGTATCTAACTTAGTTTTATGCTACGTAAACAAGGATTGAGGGGTTTTGAGTACAATGAAAACAATTTTTAAAGAAAGCAACTATGAACAATTCAAATTAAAGCGTCGAAATTAATCAAAATAACAAATCTTCAAAATTTTACAACTGATCCTTGATCCACGTATATATATCAATTCATACTTTCAGTATCCATCGTTGGAATTATCTTCCTATCTCTCCTTAATTGCAGTTAATTAGAAAAATAAGCAATCCAATTAACCCTAATTACTAAACAATCCAAGACAAGCGCTAAATGTTTAATTTGGTAGCGGTCTTAAGAATTAGAGAGATCGATAAAACTAAACAACACGAGCACAATCAGTTTTATTTAATTTAGTCAAGCGTTCTTCCTAAGATTTAAAATTTTATGACGTAGCATACCGTCAAATCTGAGTTGCTTTACAAGTTAAGCGGATCAAACAATTACGGATTTGATATCTAACCCAACAGTAGATTGTACAATAATAAACTACCAAGTCTCCTAGTAATTAAATGCAACAATTATCAAAATATACATAGAAGAACATCTGATACTCAAAACATAAACCGAATTATGAAAACAATTTAGATCTCATAGTTTTATTGATTCCAAGACTTCAGTTTCTTTTGACCAAATACAAAAGTTTACCCACACACGAAAATTGAAAGAGTGAAAGAGAGAAGAGGGAAAGGGAGGCGTATCTCTTTTAGGACGGTCCTAGGGTTTTTAAAAGACGTTTCCATGTTTCTTTCCATAAGAGTTTGAATCAATTTTGGAAATCAGCATTTTTGTGCCGAAAACATACTATGCAAC
>NW_019244189.1:0-1562 GCF_002742605.1 Olea europaea var. sylvestris | reverse complement strand
GCTTTCTTCTCCGATTTTCTGCTGCGTTTCTGGTCAGATTTTGGCCGAAAATTCAACTCCAACCTGACTCTGATACCAAATGTTGAATAGTAGACCTTCAATTGATGGATTTTTCGGGCTCAAATACCAATGTCGACCTTCGCAACAACCAAACAAATCATGACACAAACCTCAAACTTTCTTCCACACTCCAGTTGCTTTACCTTGTTCCTGCTAAGGACATAAAAGGGATGGTGTTTTCAGCCACAAAGGCTAGGGAAGAGGAAGAAGAAAGCCGGCCAAAGCAAGAGCACAAGCACAAAGAGGCAGAGAGTTGTTTTCTTCCAAGACAAAATGCACGTGAATCATAGGAGACCAAGGAGGCTAGCATATATAGGTTAGGTTAGATCAAAGTGGTGGGACCAAGCCCAATACAAATACCGATAAGTGGGCCAACAATATAAGCCGTCCAATGAGTTTAGAAAGCCGGGCCATGAGCAACTCTAATTAATTAGGTTGCTTTGGAACTTCAACCTTGGGTGTTGATAATTAATTTATCCAAAATTGGTTTAACATCATCGTCCGAGATTATTGGGTATCAAAAACCCAAAATGAACAACTTTAATGGATGCAGAGATTAAGGTTGTAAATGAGAGTGGATTGAAGAACTTGAAGGCATAAAATCATTAGTTCTAGGTAATAGGGTAACAGATCGTGCCATACTAGAAACCCTACTAAAAACTGATATTGCTAACGATATATGGAAATCAATGAAGAATAAATATCAACATCAATAAAGGGTTATCCGTGCACAATTTCAAGCTCTTCGCAAAGAGTTTGACATTCTACAAATGTAGGAAGGGGATTAGTCTATGATTACTTTGCAAGAACACTGTCAATTGAAAACAAAATGCGAAATCATGGTAAGAAAATGGAAGATGTGGCAGTCATTGAAAAAATCCTTCTCTCTATTATTGCCAAATTTGATTATATGGTATGTTACATTGATGAATCAAATGACGTTGATTGTTTTTCAATTCATGATATACAAAGTTCATTTTGGTACATGAGTAGTGAATGACTAGTCATGTTGTGGAAGAGAAAGCCTTGAAAATTACTACTGATGGAGCAACATAGATTGGAAGAGGTAGATGACGTGGGGAATTTGAGGCGAGGAAAAGGTGGAAGAAATGTTTCAAGATGTAATCAACAATATGACAAGGCCAATGTTGAATGCTATCGTCACCACAAGCTTGGTCATTACTAGGGTGAAAGCCCTTACAAAGAAAACGAGACAAAAATGATTTTTGTTGAGACTGAGTAAGAAATGATTTTAATGGCCTACATGATAAAAATGAGACTCAATCAAGTCTTGTATGGTACTTAGTCTTTGGATGCAACAATGATGTGAGCGGTAATAAATTTTTATTCTCTAAATTAGATGAAAATTTTAGAGAAAACGTGAAGCTTGGAAATAATGCTAGTATCACTATAATGGGAAAAGGAAAAATTTACATTCTATTGAACAAAAGTGTGTAGACAATTACTCCAGTGTTTAATGTTCTAGAATTAAAAAAAAAAAA
>NW_019244188.1:0-1562 GCF_002742605.1 Olea europaea var. sylvestris | reverse complement strand
GCTCTCGGCGCGATTTTTGTTTCCGATCAACCATTCGAATTTAACCAATTCCGACACAGTCACGAGAAATGACGAAATTACACTCGACGCTATTTTTGTTCCCAATCAACCTGTCAAATTTGAGCCCATTCCGACACAGTCGAGAAAAATGACGAAATTACCGCGGCGCGATTTTTATTTCCGATCAAACGGCCAAATTTCAGCCAATTTCGACACAGTCGAGAAAATGACGGAATTACCCCCGGCACAGTTTTTGTTTCCGATGAACTAGTCAAATTTTAGCCAATTCCGACACAGTCGCGAAAAATAACGAAATTACACCCGGCGCGATTTTTATTTCAGATCGAACTGCCAAATTTCAGCCAATTCCGACACAGTCGAGAAAAATGACGAAATTGCCCCCGACGCGATTTTTGTTTCCTATCAACAAGTCAAATTTTAGCCAATTCCGACACAGTCGCGAAAAATGACGAAATTACACCCGGCGCGATTTTTGTTCCCCACAAACCTGTCAAATTTGAGCCCATTCTGACACAGTCGAGAAAAATGACGAAATTGCCGCCGACGCGATTTTTATTTCCGATCAAACTGAAAAATTTCAGCCAATTCCGACACATTCGAGAAAAATGACGAAATTGCCCTCGGCGCGATTTTTGTTTCCGATCAACCATTCGAATTTAACCAATTTCGACACAGTCACGAGAAATGACGAAATTACACCCGGCGCTATTTTTGTTCCCGATCAACCTGTCAAATTTGAGCCCATTCCGACACAGTCGAGAAAAATGACGAAATTGCCCCCGGCGCGATTTTTGTTTCCGATCAACCATTCGAATTTAACCAATTTCGACACAGTCACGAGAAATGACGAAATTACACCCGGCGCTATTTTTGTTCCCGATCAACCTGTCAAATTTGAGCCCATTCCGACACAGTCGAGAAAAATGACGAAATTACCGCGGCGCGATTTTTATTTACGATCAAACGGCCAAATTTCAGCCAATTTCGACACAGTCGAGAAAATGACGAAATTGCCCCTGGCGCAGTTTTTGTTTCCGATCAACCAGTCAAAATTTAGCCAATTCCGACACAGTCGCGAAAAATGACGAAATTACACCCTGTGCGATTTTGGTTCCCGATCAACCTGTCAAATTTGAGCCCAGTCCGACACAGTCGGGAAAAATGACGAAATTGCCCCCGGCGCGATTTTTGTTTCCGATCAACCTGTTAAATTTCAGCCCATTCCGACATCGTCGAGAAAAATGACGAAATTGCCCCGGCGCAATTTTTGTTCCCAATCAACCTATCAAATTTGAGATCATTCCGGCACAGTCGAGAAAAATGACGAAATTATCGTCGGCGCGATTTTTATTTCCGATCAAACTGTCAAATTTCAGCCAATTCCGACACAGTCGAGAAAAATGACGAAATTGCCCCTGCGCGATTTTTGTTTCCGATCAGACTGCCAAATTTCAGTCAATTCCGACACAGTCGAGAAAAATGACGAAATTACCGCCGGCACGATTTTTATTTCTGATCAAACTGAAAAAAATTAAGCCAAT
>NW_019244187.1:0-1562 GCF_002742605.1 Olea europaea var. sylvestris | reverse complement strand
TTCAACATTTTTAGCGACTATGTCGGAATGGGCTAAAATTTGACAGGTTGATCGGAAACAAAAAATCGTGCCAGGGGGAATTTTGTTGTTTTTCACGACTGTGTCGGAATGGGCTAAAATTTGACAGGTTGATCAGAAACAAAAATCGCGACGGGGGCAAGTTTTTTCATTTTTCGCGAATGTGTCGGAATGGGCTCAAATTTGACAGGTTGATCGGGAACAAAAATCGCGCCGAGGGTAATTTCGTCATTTTTCGCAGCTGTGTCGGAATCGGCTAAAATTTGATAGGTTGATCGGAACAAAAATTGCGCCGGGGGAATTTCGTCATTTTTCTCGACTATGTCGGAATGGGCTTAAATTTGACTGGTTGATCGGAAACAAAAATCGCGCCGAGGGCAATTTCGTCATTTTTAGCGACTGTGAAGGAATGGGCTAAAATTTGACAGGTTGATCGGAAACAAAAAATCGTGCCGTGGGCAATTTCATCATTTTTCGCGACTGTGTCGGAATGGGCAAAAATTTGATAGGCTGATCAGAAACAAAAATCGCGCCGGGGGCAATTTCGTCATTTTTCGCGATTGTGTCGGAATGGGCTAAAATTTGACAGGTTGATCGGGAACAAAAATCGCGCAGGGGGTAATTTCGTCATTTTTCACGACTGTGTCGGAATGGGTTGAAATTTGACAGGTTGATCGGAAACAAAAATAGCGTCCGGGGCAATTTCGTAATTTTTCACGACGGTGTCGGAATGGGCTAAAATTTGACTGGATGATCGGAAACAAAAACCACGCCGGGGGCAATTTCGTCATTTTTCGCGACGATGTCGGAACGGGCTAAAATTTGACAGGTTGATCGAAAACATAAACCGCGCCAGGGGTAATTTCGTCATTTTTCACGACTGTGTCGGAATGGGTTGAAATTTGACAGGTTGATCGAAAACATAAACCGCGCCAGGGGTAATTTCGTCATTTTTCACGACTGTGTCGGAATGGGTTGAAATTTGACAGGTTGATCGAAAACATAAACCGCGCCAGGGGTAATTTCGTCATTTTTCACGACTGTGTCGGAATGGGTTGAAATTTGACAGGTTGATCGAAAACATAAACCGCGCCAGGGGTAATTTCGTCATTTTTCACGACTGTGTCGGAATGGGTTGAAATTTGACAGGTTGATCGAAAACATAAACCGCGCCAGGGGTAATTTCGTCATTTTTCACGACTGTGTCGGAATGGGTTGAAATTTGACAGGTTGATCGAAAACATAAACCGCGCCAGGGGTAATTTCGTCATTTTTCACGACTGTGTCGGAATGGGTTGAAATTTGACAGGTTGATCGGGAACAAAAATCGCGCCGGGGGCAATTTCGTCAGTTTTCTCGACTGTGTCGGAATGGGCTGAAATTTGGCAGATTGATCGGAAATAAAAATCGCGCCGAAGGCAATTTCGTCATATTTCTCAGCTATGACGGAATGGGCCAAATTTTGACTGGTTGATCGGAAACAAAAATCGCGCCAGGGGCAATTTCGTCATTTTTAGCGACTGTGTCGGAATAGGCTAAAATTT
>NW_019244186.1:83904-86712 GCF_002742605.1 Olea europaea var. sylvestris | reverse complement strand
TACGTGGGTTCTCCATCATAGATATTCTTTTGTATATAGCATTCCAATTGAACCCAGCCTCTAATCATAGGCAACCGTTCCATATACTGGATTTTTATGAGCTTTAGTAGTGAAAACAACAGCTTGTTTAAGAGGAAAAGTTGAATTCTGAAGAAACCCAGATGGAAATGAGTTTGAATGGCCATGATTTTGGTGGCTGTGAAGGTGAAGAAGGGTTTTGAGGTTGTGCGTTGGAGTAACATTGTTGGGGGATTGTACTGTAGGGTTCTGGATGAGCGAGTGTAAGTGAAATTTTCGCTTTGTGGAAATTGAAATTGCCCGGACGTTGTTGAAATTTTCACTCGGCGCAATCGAAATCACTGCCGGTGAAGATGCAGATGGAAATTTTGGGGCAAAATCTATGGGTTCGCCTTAGGGTTTGTGGCTCCATTTTGGGGGGATTTCATTTAACTGCACAGAATCGAAGTTTCTATCAATTGTGAGGAAGAAGGTGCATTTTAATTTCTTATTTATGGGAAAGACGTGTTTGGTAATTGCTGACTTGACTGTGAGTTGGCACTTCACTTAACATTTTGATCGATTTAACTGGCGACGCCATTTTTACTTCATCCACGTAGGTGGATCTACTAACTGATTCCATCCGGTGAGTGATGGAATGGGACCAAGCAAAGTTCAGTGGCTAATGGTATGGTTGATGAATTTCGGCGATTAAGCTATGATATGGTGCAAAAGTTTAGTGGCTATTGAAACATTTAACTCACTTTCTTAGCCTGAATATGGAGAGACAAGCAAGTGAAGATATACCAATAGGCAAAGACCTTGTGCCACCTCTTCTGCCCCTAGCGGCCGCCCTCCACAATTCAACCCTCCCCACCCACTGCGCCGCCTGTTTCTCCCCTCTGCCACCCCAACCATTTGAACTTTTTACCCCACCGGTCTCCCAAATTTCCCACCATGTCCCGGATGGCACTCCCACTCTTCTCTACTGTTCGCCACAATGCTCTTCCCTTGATTCTTCGCTCCACTTCTCCTCCGCAGAAGGGCAGCTGCTTTCCCATCTCCACGAAAAGCCTTCCTCTGAGTTGCCAGAATCCTCTGATCTCCGCCTCTCCCTTCGCCTTCTTTACAAATTTGAACAAGAGAAGGATTTGCGAACATTGTCAGGCTTAGAGAACAATGATAACCATTGCCTGTTTCAAGAAACTGATAATAAAGAAGGTCCAGATGAGTATCTTGAGATAAAAGAACAGCCTAACGTGGATATGGAAAATTGGAATCAAGATAATGGAGTTTGGGAGAGAATTGCCGGTCTGATGACCAACCGTGAAAGGTTGATATTTCAAGAAGATAAGAATGACCATTTACAAGAAACTGGAAATAGGGAGGACCTAGATGAAAACGTGAAGAATTCCAGTGAGAAGGACCCCTTTTTGAAGTGGATAAGGAATGGAGCAAAGCTGATGGCAATGGCTAGGAGGATGCAAGGCGGTGACATTAATGTAAATGTAGTGGCACCAGAGGAGTATGTGGTGGAGGAGATGGTTTTGTGTTTGGTGTTAACAAACGCTGTGGAGGTGCTAGACAAGAGTGGGTGCAATGTAGGAGTTGCTGTTTATGGAACCGTGTTTTCTTGGTTTAATCATAGTTGTTCTCCCAATGCTTGGTACCGGTTTTTGACGGGGTCAGAGCATACAGATGACTTGGAGTCAAGGATTTCTCTGTCTACGATGGAAAATGGAAATGAGATATTAATAGAAGGTAATTTTGATTATATTGAAAGTCAACTATGATTTCATAATCATTGCTCATAGTTCTGCAGATCAATAATTATATGTGAATACTATTTTGTGGGTAATGTAGGAAAAAAGGCATATGGCCCAAGAATAATAGTTAGGAGTATTAAAGCTATTAAAGAAGGAGAGGGCGTGACAATTGCATACACGGATGTGTTTCAGCCTAAGGTTGGATACATATTTAAGTATATCATTTAACAAGCTACTTGTTTTTTGTATTTTTAATTTGTTTTTTTTCCCAAATCTATCACCCTACCACCACCACCCACCCCAACCTCCAAAAGTCCATTTTCTATTATACAGTGGAGCATCCAAAGTTTTGTGTGTGGAGATTGCCATGTTTGTTCATCAATAGTAGTGCAGATTTTAAAAACCAAAAACATGATGTGAATTAATTTCACAATCATACAGGTATCTAAGAAATCATTGAAGTTAAATTACTAACATATGTTCACATTAATTGAATTTTGGGTTATGAAGATTCTGAATCCTCTTATCATTTCTCAGCTTTCTTAAACATAGAGTGATATGACTTATGAGCGACTCAAGGATGAACATCCTAACTGTCCATATTTTGGTATCATAGTTAAACACCTCTTCAATAGCCCATATGGAGATAATGAAAATTTTCTTGTTGAGGACAGTGTTCTTTTGTCTTTTCAAGAAGAATTAATTTGTGTATTTGTTGTACTTAGAGGATATTTTTTAGGATGTGAATTTCATGTCAGAGGTGTTGCTCTAGAGATTTTACTAGCCACTAGAGATAATAGTCCCATAGGGAGATAGGTTTCATTACCATGCCTTGAAAAGGGATGTTGCTTGTATTGTTTCCCAAAATATAATATTTGTCAATTAGGTAAGGCTAAGAAACATTATATTGGTTTATATGCTCCTCTTCTTAGTCCACATACCCCTTGGCTTGATTCAGGGTGCTTAAATTGTTGTCATGATCTTGTTTTGGTTGTTGTCTATTGATTTTCTCAGAAATGACTTATGTGTTCATTGTTTGAATGGC
>NW_019244186.1:73202-77920 GCF_002742605.1 Olea europaea var. sylvestris | reverse complement strand
AGTTTAGCTGGCTTGCACCGCCTGACTCTTTGAAGATTGCTGATTTTGGAGCTCACTTTGCCAAGATTGATATGGGCAAAGGTTTATCCCGATGTGAAGCTATGGAATGCACCAACCAAGACAGGACGGATCTCATTCTGCTAGGTTTCCATTGCCTAAGGTATGGAGCATTCTTGTCGAGCATCTGTTACGGTTCATATCCTTAGTAGACATGTACTATGATAGAATTCCGAATGTAAGCAAACGTTACTTGATATATTTGGATTAGAACGTGTTAGGCTTGTGCATTATGACAATGGCTTGTAAGAGTTGTATACATCTTCACTAGTGTTTTGATTGGCGTCCACTATTTTGGGGAATGCATGTTTAATGTTTTATTTCAGAATCTTTTGTACTTCTGTCCTATCTTTATATTTTGGCACACTTATCTCCAACCTTTTATTTATTGGTGGCTACTGCCCCGAGTTTTCTCAAAATATCCATTAAGCTTATCATGTGAACATGTTTGACTATGTTTAATTGAACATTGAATTAGATGGTCAAGACGGTGATGATCACAACTCATGATGAATAGTATTACACAAAGAAACATGACTAGAACATGAAGTGAGCATGTTTGACTATGTTTAAAGGTTACTTTTTATAAGGCAAGTTTTGTAAGTAACTTCAAAATCTCGTTATTAGATGAAACACAACAATTTTGCTACATTTTTACTTGGATTTACAATCATACCAACATAGAAACTAAAGAAGAATTTTGTTTGTAGTTAAAAGATTTTCAAAAAACGGTTTTTCTAGTCGATGATATTACTTTTCAAGCTTAGGCTCATTGAAATTGGTTATTGGACCGCAGGTGTCCTCGACATTCTAGACTTGTCATTGATTCTCGGGTGGACAACGACCTCCTATCTAATACTGATTATTCCAACGTGTTACAGATTGGGTCCCCAATCTCCTCTTTGGTCTTAGCAACATCACCCAACATCCTAACGACACAAGAGTCCCCATCTATCCATCTTAACAGCATTAGGGATCATTTATCATCAAGAATCCAATCCTATCCAATTAATTTGATAGTCTACATGTGTTCTAATTCCTTTGAGATTACACTTATATATACCTAGTTAAGAGTTACTTTTAACTTAAAAATAAGTTTATCTTTCTTTTTTAAGTAAAAAATGAGCTCAACTTATCCAATCTACTTAGCATTATCAATTAAATTAACTAATCGATATTTTAGTATTTGTTGTACTGAACTGATCTCATCGATGAGGTCTTGCCTGGGCAAAATAGATCAGTCCTGCTAATTAGCATTTCAATGTTTAGCATTACTCTTAAGGGAGGCCAAACATGTTCTTCCGTTCCTCCAAATAAAGCGCACACACATCTGTGACCTGTCTCCCAAAAGAAAACGGAATCTCTCTTTCCTCGTCACAAAATCACCAGAAATACAAAACCCTAAGCCTATTGTGTGTCAACACAAGCAAGCTGACACGCACAATCATCACTATCGTTCTCTCTTTCATACACGCACACTTACCCAGAAAAAAATAATGAAAATGAGCAACCTGATGATGATTCTGATCAAATCCCACTAATAATTATAATTTTGGGACGTTTTTGTTAATTAATGGCATCATCGAAGCTGATGGCGTCGCGTAATTCAGATCTTAAGAGAAAACTATCAGCCTGCGCTTCTGGTTCTTCTATGAGGTTGGATGATTTCTTGAGAAATTCTTACGTGGATAGTGATTCAGACTCGGACCCGAGTCGGGGCCCAGATCGGGACCCGGCTATAGAGGGGGAGAGTTCTAGTACTTTGTTGAATGCGGAGATTAAGTTGCTGGATGCGGTCGGGGCTGTGACTCCGATAAGTGATTGTGAAGTGGGGAGCGTGGAGCCTCCTCGTGCGACTAGGAAGACGGTGGATGATGTGTGGAGGGAGATTGTGGCGGGAAAGAAGAGGCAAACCGAGCAGGTGCCCAAGCAGGAGATGATGACTCTGGAGGATTTTTTGGTGAAGGCAGGGGCCGTAGAGGGTGAGGCCGGTGGAGTGACTGTGGAGGTGAAGAAGGAGACTATGAGTGGTGGGTTTTACGGGCATGAGAATTCTCCGGTGGTGGGAATAGGAATCGGATTAGGGATAGGGGCGGATGTTGGGGGTTTAGGGAACGGGAGAGGTAGAGGAAAGAGGAGCATGAGCTTGTTAGAACCGTTGGATAAGGTCCCACAGCAAAAGCCGAGGAGCTTGAGCTTGTTAGAACCCTTGGATAAGGCGACACAGCAAAGGCAGAGGAGAATGATTAAGAATAGGGAGTCAGCTGCCAGGTCAAGAGAGCGGAAGCAGGTAAAAAATTTCCTTTCTTTTTTTGTTTCTGGTTTTTTGAGGTACTGTAGTTTTTGTTTCCTGATTAAATTTTATGCTTGATTTTAGGCCTATCAAGTGGAATTGGAGTCAATGGCTGTGAAACTAGAGGAAGAGAATGAGCAGCTTTTGATAGAGAAGGTAATATAAATCTTCTCCAGTTTGTAATTTGAAAAATGAAGATAAAGATATACTCCACGGATACCTACACCTGCAATATAAGTTTACAGGACTGTTTTTGAAATGCTTAATTGTGACTGCTAACTTTTGAAGTTCAAGAATATACTGTATCACAATGCCTTCTTTTATCTTAAAAATCATTGATTTCTATCTGCTGAGTTCTATTTGTCTGCTGGTGCCTTTGATTGCTTGGTATTTTTATTGATACACCTTGACATGCTGTCGGTTGTCTGCTTCCTTTAAAAATTTGCCAAATTTATCTGTTTTCATGTGGCATGATCATCTAGAACCACACATCAAAGTATTTACTTTGTTATTTTCTATCGGGATATGCTTTTGTAACATGCTCTTTGTGAATTGAGGCTACTGGTGTACATATTATGTATATCTTCACCATTGGTTGTTCCACAGCTCATACTAGGCAATTTTAAAACTCCTCAACGTCATCTTTTCACTGAACTTTATTTGCTTTTATTGATTCAGTACCATGCCGTGTAACTATGTAGCAGATACTGTATAAATATGTGCATGTGCCTTGGTAATGGTACCAAAAGTGGATCTATTTAGTTATCTAAACAGAAAAGTAGAAAAAATTAGTTCCTATAAAATATAATTTAAAGCTAGAATAACGGGAGTTGGATTTCAGTCTCTTACGTTATTGTAATCTTTGCCTTGTATTTGAAGTTCTAAATCATGGCATAATTTCAAATTACTTTGTGTCATTTTGTATAGTTGAAGTCAACACCTATAACTTTTAACTTTGTTATCTGTTTAAAGAAAAATTCTTTACAACTTCTCTTGGGATTTTATTTCATTTCCCTCATGTGCTCATCGATTCACATGTACTGCAAATACACAGTAATCACTTCTCATTTATCTCTACTATGATGAGATAGTTATTCTATTTCTTGATTTTAATTTCATCATAATGGCTAAACAAATAAATACCGTCATTCTACAGATTTCTTATTAATTTAAATTCGCACATACGTCATGTGATTCAATTAATATTCGCTAATTTGCTTTTATGATTATATTCGAAGGCAACCCTTAGATAGTCTGCTAATGAGGTTTCTACTATGACTTGAATCATTGATAATATTATCTGGTACTCTTATGCTTCTAATTTTCTATATTTCTTTCTTTTAAGTAAAATAAAGATATTTTTACGTCATTTTAGTTTCTTTAAAAAAAGGGTAATTATCTTCCACGATCTAAGAATTGTAATGCTTCAGCTTTCTTTAGTCTTATTTTTGTGGGTAAATGTTTGTATTACCTTCTTAACCAATGTTATCAAAATCGGCCTGGCTCCGCCGGTTCAACCGGTAAAATTGGGAACCGGGCCCAAAATTAGACCAATCATGCCCAATTAACCTCTCATGACTAAACTGGTTAAAAACCCACCGAACCGACTGGTTTAACCATGAACCAGTGAATCGGTAGCGATTTTGTGGTTTTCCCAATATATATATTTTTTTAAGTTTAAAAAATTTCAACTTCATAAATGGGTCTCATAAACAACAATTCAAAAGTCCATAAAGAAATATTTGATGACATGTTCCTTTTATAGATACACCTCTTTCACATGGTTTTACAAACTTCCAATGTGGAATAGTGGATTTTATAGATGTACTTCTCTTTAATGGTTTCATAAACTTCTAATGTGGGATAGTAACATAACAAAAATGTTAACAAATTATAGAATAATGAATCTAATTAACAAATTATTAATATGAATTTTTTTTTAAATATATTTTTTTCATAATATTTTATTATTTTTTATGTATTTATTGCATCCGGTTCGATCCCGATTGAACCTTTGACCCTTGACCCTTCACCTTTTCCAGGTCAATGATCGGGTCGATTTTCAAAACATTGTTCTTAATTCATAATGGACATACAGCTAAGATAGGTGAATTTATTGGCTTTGAAGTGCCATTTAATTAATTTTTTTCTTGAATATCACTTGCATAGTTCCTTGTACTGAAATTTTTGTAAATTTTTTTTTTTTTTCATAAACCTGCCGGTTCTTTTGCTGTTTAGCTTCACTTGAGGTGTAATATTGTGGTCAGGAAGTAAATTTTCATGGCCTGGCTCATGACATGCTATATAAAAAAATTAAAAATCGCCCCTTTTCAATTTAATATTTTATTATTTTCCCCCCCCTTCCCCC
>NW_019244186.1:64289-73109 GCF_002742605.1 Olea europaea var. sylvestris | reverse complement strand
CTTCATAGTTGCATAAAATTTCAAATCAGAATCTGGTTTCTATGATCCTGACTGTTACTGTAAATTGTTTTTTGTTTTTGGTGGCTCTATGTGAGTAAAGTAGTAGTATATTCTATTTTAAAAATTTTCTTATGATAATGTACTGTGATGTAACTTCCTTAGATTTTCTGTTATTGATGTCTTCCATTCTTAATTATTTATTATTTAAGTATCTATTACATATCTAGACTTCGTGCTTGAGAGAGAGAGAGTGTGTGTGTGTGTGTGTGTGTGAGATTCATTCTCTGAACTTACAAGTGAACTTTCATAAATTTCCAATTCCAGGCAGAGCGGACAAAGGAGAGGCTTAAACAGGTATCCGTTTTCCACTATGCATCCTATAATATTGTATTCATCAATGTCATCACATCTGAGGGCATTATTTAGCCTCCATTGGAAAAAAATAAAAATTATATATGGTTTAATTTAAAAATAGATAAAAATGAGTTGATAAGTTATTAGTACTTGTGTTGCATTGAAATATTTGGTTGAAATGAAGTTGGACAATATATAAATCATAGATAAAAATGAGTTGATAAGTGATTAGTACTTGTGTTACAATGAAATATTTGGTTGAAATGAAGTTTGACCGTATATAAATGATTTATATATTTTCCCAAATGGAGTAGTTTTGTGTGAAATAATAATGAAGTTAATATGGCACTTTTACTGAGCGTTTTCACTTTCCTACTTATCAAGAGGCTGCCAGACCTTTTCTATCAACGGTTCCTTCCGTCTATTTTGTACTGCTTTCACAACAAAAGACAAATTTGCAATTATTTCAGTTAAGAGAAACTTCAACCTTACCTCAAGCAAAACATATAATTTACTTCTAGGAAATAACATATGACACTTGTGCAGATGCTGCACTATTTTTAAGTTAATACTATGAAGTGCAAGATATGTTTGATGACATATAACATAAAACTCAGAACGCTGGAAAACACTTTTTATGTGAAACCGCTGGAAAATACTCAACATGAGAAATAAGTGTTTAAATAAAACTTTATTTTAATATAATTCTAAAATTTAGAAATTATAAAAATTTAAGTTCTAAAAAAAAAAACTATTTATTTCAATGAACACAGATAAAAATTCTCAATCTAAGTTATTAATTTTTATTTTTTTATTTCCTATATTTTGACAACATAATTTAATAATTATATTTATTTTTCTTTTATAGCAAAAATCTTATATTGTAAGATTCACCAACCTTAAATTATATATGTTACTTGATAATATATTAACAAAAAAATGTTCTATTTTAATGAATAATCAAATTTCAAGAAATAAAATGTCATAAAATAATTTCTCAAAATTTCGAACCGAACGTGTTTTCCAGTTTTCTATTTTGAAAACAGTTTTTGGGTGACAAATCAAACACCTTTTCAACAATTATAAAACAGAACCTCCAAATAGAAAATTGAAACCCAAGCCAATGGGGACTAATTGTATTTTTTCTCTCTTCCACAATGAGTGTAGAATGAACCATAGAGGTATCAGTTGACCTATTTTGCAGCACTGGAAGTAAGGATTTACCTGTTTAGGTTGCAGTTTTTCTGTTTCTTTTTTTTTTTGGTTGCTGTTTTTTTTTTTTTTTTTTTTTTTTTTTTTTTTTTTTTTGTGTGTGTGTGATTTTCATTTTTCTTTTTGGTATTTTTTGTATTTTTTATTTGGAGTGGTGGTGGACGTGTTATAATTGAGTTGTAACAAGGAGATGATCACGTCTTGCAGTTTGCATTGCCTTTTAAATTTAAAATGGTTAGTAGATTGCAGGTTATTTACAGAATTAAGCTTAAAAGTTATCAATTCATTTTCCACTGAGTACAGATGATGTACATGAATTGTGCTCTAGCTGACCCATGCATGTCCTATCATTGATGATCCAGTAGATCTATCTTTAGGGAATTAATATCTATGGGACATGATTCAGTAAATATCATGTATAGGTAGTCTCCACATCACTGAAGAAGAAAATGTTGTATGTACATAGCTTTATATGATCATCTGATGACTGCTGGAAAATGTTAAGAATATTATTAACCTATGCAATTGCCCTTTCAAACATAGATAAGTGGACCATATCGTTCCATTTAAGTTGTTTGAACTTTTTAAGCATTTATAGGTGGATGTTTGGCTATGCTTAACTTAGTCAATTTACTTGTAAGTAAATAAGTAAGTTTTGACACAAGTGACTATTTATTGAACTATGATCTTTCTAGTCTTTGTTTGGGAATCGTTTTTACTCAACTGTCATAAGCTCATAGGCACAACATAATATAGCAATTTTTTATTTTTTATTTTTTATTTTTCTTGGTCTTGTCTGCAAGTTAATGTCTCTCTACTACAAAACATCAACACCAATTACGAGTGTAATATGAAATTGTTGAGCGGAATGACTGTTATTGAATCTATGAATTATTTCTCATGTAGCTAATGAAGAACGTGATCCCTGTCATGGAGAAGCGAAGACCTTCACGTTTCCTTCGGAGAGTTCGTTCCATGCAGTGGTAATCAGACTCTAGAGCACAACACATGAAGATATTTAAATGCCCTTTCTCAGAAGTGGGCAAAGTGAATGTGTTTGAAAGTCTTTTTTAGCATGTCTGACAGATAATTGGATAGCGTTGGACAATACTACAAAAGAATGAGAAGTTAAAAACTTCTTTATTATACTATTCAAGTCTGTCCAATTCAGCATCCGAAACTTGCACTCTGGGTTTTCGAGATATTTATGCCGATCATTAGTCTTGAAAAGCAGTTATTCTTCTAGCTGTAAAATGAAATAGCATAAAGGAGAATATAAATTGGGAATATTTGTGATGAAATTTATGTTGAGTAAAGTCTAATTATTATCTCCCATTCCCAGGTGCTAATGTAAGGGGAGGGGATTTTAATGGCTTCTTGTATCAGTTAATGGCTTATGATAGTCCCTTTTTACACTGTGCGTGCTATATAATATGGATTTTGATATTTGTACAGTCGTACTAGGACTGTACAAATTATACCCCCTCACAACAGAGGGGGCCCGTGCCAGTAAAAGAAGGCGCGGGCCCCCCATTGTGAGGGTGGCTTAGTGTTTGGAGTTCTGCTACCTTTACAAAAAATCTGTACATTTAGCTTATATATATATATATATATATTAATTTTTTTTATGTGGGACCGACCCCTTACAATGAGGGGTCGGTAAAACCCCTGTAGGAAATTCCTCTATACACAGAGCAATTTCCCAAGAAATAATCTGATTATTGCAATATCAGATTCTGGCATGGCCCCATAATATTAGCTTGTTAGTTAAGCCAATTACATTCCAATTATCAAATGGGGAATTATCAAAAATGTTACTTTTTTTTTTATAATGCACAAAAAATTTGTATGTGCACCTAATTTTATAAAAAATGTCACTTTTTGTGGGAAATGTCCAACTTACTCTTTATGTCCCCTTTTTAGAGCATTTAATATTAATTTTTCAATCCAATTAATGTTATGATTTGATTAATTAAATTTATATATTATAATCATTGGATTTATTAAATTTATATATTATAATCATTTTATATATGTATATTCTCCCTTTTTCATGTTTCTAGCAATTGAAGTTATTTCACTTATTTGATTTTAAATTTTAAAAATCTGATTTTGAAAAGAATATAAATTTTAGGTTGAAATAAAAAAAATAAAAATAAAAAAAGGTAAAGGCACTGGTAACAATTGCCGCTGCCAGTGAGGAGCGCGGCAACGAGCTTCGCGTCTGCCACAGAGGCAGCGGTTGGAAGCTATCCAGTCGCCGTTGTTGGACAGAGGCAGTCTCCGCCACAGGTGTCGACCATTGTCAACATTGTAAAAGAAAAAAAAATTGTTGTCTAGGTTTTCAGCAGATTTGGGTGATTGGAGACGGTGCCTATTGTGCAAATTCAAAATTTGCAAGTCTCTGCTTGAAATTTAATATAAAAGGTATTTAAATAATTCAGAGGGTCAAAAATGTCCTAAATTGACATTTTTGATAGAAAATTAAAAAATTGACATCTTTGATATTGCACAACCAAATTTTGACACCTAATGAAATTTCCTCTTATTTTATTTATGGAATCTTGAACTATAGTTCTTTGTACTATAAGTTTCTACCCCACAAAAACTTGCTTGTTAACCTGATTTGCTAAGACAAGACCGCTGCTATTCCTGGCATCTTCGTCTATATTTGGCATGTAATGATAGTGATTCATTTTTTGAAAATTCATTTTTCCTCAAAATTATTTTCAATCACATTCTCTCAAGAAAATTATTTTACACTTAAATTCAAAACTTTAAAATCAATATTTAAAAAAAAAATAGAGTTCAAACAGACCCTAAATTTAAGTGGACATTTTTGTACTATTTGTATAAGCCAACTTATAGCATGTTTAGGAAGTGTTTATAAATAATTTAAATTATAAAATATAAAAATGAGTAATAAATAAATAGATGGTACTTATAAATCCTTTGAAATCTTTATAAACATAGGCTTTGTTACGAGTTATCAGAGTCCGGGTTACAATAAACATCAACTTATATTATTGATGTTATCATATTTGCCAGACATGCTTCTGATTATATTCAAAGTAACAAAACTGTCTATTTTTCTTCCAGAAGAACAAGAAATGAGAAAACATTGAATTCAAATGTAGAGCTTGGAATATAAAGTATGCAAGTCTCCCCTTGATATCTCTTTGCACATGGCCTATCCTTCCATGTCCCTGCCCTTTGATTTTCTGAAGTACCTTAGGACCCCCTAGCCTATGGCTTCTCAAGATTCATTATATTTTTCTTCATGCATTGGTCTTTCATCCCATTATCACGGTCTCCCAAATCATTTGGGATTCATGCATTCTCTCCTTGATAACACTTCTTATGCTCAAACTCTCTATGCTTCTCAAGATTCCTTATCTTTTTCTTCATCCATTGGTCTTTCATCCCATTCTCACATCAGTTGTGATTCATGCAATTTCTCCTTTACCTTCCAATCCAAGGGGTCTTGAGTGGAGGACACTCTCATCAGGTTAAGTTCTTGTTGATTAATAAGTCGCCACATATTAATTTCAGAATAGCATCAATACTGAAATGTTCAGGGATCAAAATCCCCTTCTTGTAGGAGAGTTCAGATACAAAAAGATTGAGAAATCGCCCCCTTCTTATCGGGGCACTTGGAAAGCTGGAATGTTTAAGTAACAATACTGACACAAAACGCAAATATTATCACTTCCTGCTTACCAAGAAACACGAGATGTGTGGGCATTAGCATGATCAAGAAACTCGTAGAGTTAGCAACTCCATAAAAAATCTGTACGTAAAATTGCTCACACCAAGGAAACCAAAAATGAATTAAAAAGCATCTATTAGTACAGTAAGTAGTCGTACCATAACAAGAAAATGACAGCAGCTATTCAGTGAAACGAACTATCTGTTATATATTTATGGTATAAATATAAAATATGGAAGAAATAATCAAATTAGATGAAGTGGCAAAATGGTGGGAAATGAGACATTTGTGTGGGACGTCATGGGTTCGAGTCGCTCTCCACGCAAATATTAAAATGTCTTGGCCTTGGACTCTTGGGCTTCCTTGACTAAAATAAAATAAATATTTTTTTTATTTAATAGGTAAAATTAGCCAGTATTTTCTGATCGTTTGTTTTTGTAACAACCCACTAACAGTCATTGAAAAACCCACTACTCAGTCGCTAAAATTCTGCATTACTTTTTGAACATAGTGGAGACTGTTGCTTCCATCTTGCCTATATAAATCCATATCTCGTTTTGAGAAAAACACACATAAAAAGAAAATAGAAAAATCATCTTGCATCAATTCTCCTTTTCATATTCTGAATTTCTTATACTCAGGTTTTTACATATATTCTGGTGTACAATTGAGAGTTTTGGAAAAATCATTCGTGATTGCTACACAAGTGGTTTACGATCGTTGTATCCTGGGAGTGATTGTCAACAGATGTCGCAGCAATTATCGACAGGCAATTTCACTTTAGGACATCGTGCTGTCACGAGACTCGATCAGACGATAAGTTTTATATTTCTGCATTTTATTGCTCTAAACATTACTGCAACTAATTATTTTTCCAACAATCTAAAGTAACATTCTCTTTATAATTAGTTGCCATGTTTGCCGTAGATATATCTGTTCCTAAGTATTCTGAAAAATCTGAATTGTTTGATGGAAAGAATTTTAAGAGATGGCAAATGAAACTGCGATTTTATTTGACAACACTTAAAGTCGTTGATGCTATTGAATCAGATAAACCCGTTTTTGCAATTGCTGATAATCCTACTGATAAGGAAACAAAGGATTTAGCTAATTGGGAACATAAGGATTATATGTGCAGGAATTATATTCTGAATTGTTTGACTTTAGATCTATATAATGTTTACTTGTCGTGTAAATCTGCAAAAGAGTTATGGAATTCATTAGAAAAGAAATATGCTACAGAAGATGCTGGAACCAAGAAATTTGTTGTGGGAAAGTTTCTAAATTTTAAAATGAATAATGTTAGAGCTGTGGTCAGTCAAATTGAAAAATTGCAGATTATAATTCACAAAATTATTGTTGAAGGATATAAAATTTGTGAGGGCTTTCAAGTGTCAACTATAATTGAAAAATTGTTACCTTCTTGGAAAGAGTATAAAAATGGTTTGAAGCATAAGAGAAAAGAAATGTCCTTAGAGGATCTGATTATCAGGATTAGAATTGAGGATGATAATAGAAAGACAGAACGTAAAGAAAGGCCAGACTTTGATACCAAGGCTAATCTTATTGAAGGAAGTTCTAGTAGTAAGAAACCAGTTGGAAATTTTACAAGGGGTTAGAATTTTAAAGGCAGAAACAAGGGAAAATAATTTGTAGGAAAGAACAATTGGTCTAAGCCCCAGTTTAAAAATAAAATTGTGGGTGACTGCTTTGTTTGTGGTAAATCAGGTCACCTTGCAAAGGATCGCAGAAATAGGAAAGGAAAAGCTGTGAAGCATTAGGCACATGTGGTAAAGGATGGAAATTTCTCTGCTATGGTAACAGAAGTGAATCTAATAAGCAACATGACAGACTAGTGGGTAGATTTTGGAGCTACCAAGCATATTTGCTGCACGAGAGGTGCATTTTCTTCATTCACTCCCGCTAGTGATGAAAAATGTCTGTTAATGGGGAATGCTTCCTCCTCCAAAATCGAGGGGAAAGGAACTGTGACGCTTAGATCTACTTCTGAAAATATCCTTAATTTGAAGGATGTCCTTTATGTACCTAATATTAGGAAAAATCTAGTTTCTGGATCTATCTTAGTCAAAAAGGATTTTAAGATTGTATTTGAAAATGATCAAGTTGTACTGTCTAAGGGTGGTTCCTTTGTTGGGAAAGGGTATGCAGATGAGAGTCTGTTTAAACTCAATGTCTCTGTGATTAACAATAAAGCATCTAGCTCTTCCGTTTACTTGTTGGATTCTTATGATTTGTGACATGCTAGACTTGGACACGTAATAAAACTTCCATTAAAAAATTAATGACTTTGGGAAACATTCCCAAAATCGATAATTGTCCAAATTCAAAATGTGAAACGTGTGTTGAATCTAAATATGCTAGAAAATCATTTCCTCGTGTTGATAGGACTACTTTGGTTTTAAGTTTGATACATTCTGATTTATGTGACTTAAAATGATATGTTACTCGTAGTGGAAATAAATATTTCTTAACTTTCATTGATGATTATTCTCGATATTGTTATATTTATCTACTAAAGAGCAAGGATGAAAGCTATTCAAAATTTATTTCATATAAAACTGAAGTAAAAAATCAGCTAGACAAAACTATTAAAGTTTTAAGATCTAATAGGGGAGGAGAATATACAGGAGATTTTGATAAATTTTGTGTAGAGAATGGCATTATTCATGAGACTACTCCACCTTATTCTCCCCAATCTAATGGTGTAGCTGAAAGGAAAAATTGAATCCTTAAGGATATGGTCATATCAATGCTAAGCTCTTCTGGATTACCTTTTATCATGTAGGGGGAAGCACTTCTTACTGCATGTTATATTCTTAACAGAATTCCTAGTAAGAAAAATAATAAGTCTCCTTATGAAATGTGGAAGGGCAGAACACCTTCATATAAATACCTTAAAGTGTAGGGGTGTTTAGCTAAAACTTCTATTCCAACACCTAAGAGAACTAAACTTGGTCCGAAAACTGTTGATTGTGTTTTTATAGGGTATGCTTTTCATAGTAATGCCTACAGATTTTTAGTCGTTGACTCTAAAAATAATTTGATCGAAAAGAACACAATATTTGAAACTAAAGATGCTGAATTCTTTGAAAATAGATTTCCGTTTAAAGAAAAGTCTGAAGGACCAAGCAGTTCTTTTAGTATTCCTCCTAGTGTTAGAGAGGAGCCATCTGAATTAGAAGAAACTGAAATTAGGAGAAGCAAAAGACCTAGGACCTCTACTTCTTTCGATCCTGACTTTATAACCTACTTAGTAAAGGATGATCCTAGTACTTTTCGTGAAGCTATGTTTTCACCATATTCAATATTTTGGAAGAAAGTTGTAAATAGTGAATATGATTCAATTATGTCTAATAATACTTGGGAGTTAGTGGACTTACCTCAAGGATGTAAGACAATTGGGTGTAAATGGTTGTTTAAGAAAAAACTTAAACCTGATGGTTCAATTGATAAGTATAAAGCAAAACTTGTAGCTAAAGGCTATAGAAAAAAAGAAGGAGTTGACTTCTTTGATACTTATTCAC
>NW_019244186.1:55115-63972 GCF_002742605.1 Olea europaea var. sylvestris | reverse complement strand
AGGTATACTAGTAATCCTAACAATGAACATTGGGATGCTCTTATTCGAGTCTTGAGGTATTTGAGATACACTCTAGACTGGGGAATACATTATACCAAATTTCCTGCTATACTTGAGGGATATTGTGATGCTAATTGGATTTTCGATACCAATGAAAGTAAATCTACAAGTGGATATGTATTTACATTAGCAGGCGGTGCTATCTACTAGAAATCCACTAAGCAAACCTGCATTGCTAGATCTACTATGGAATCTGAGTTCATAGCTTTAGATAAGGCAGGTGAGGAGGCTGAATGGTTAAGGAATTTTCTTATGGATGTTCTTTTGTGGTCCAAACCATTTCCAACTATTTCAATACATTATGACAGTCAAGCAACTATTTCAAGAGCTCAAAATTCATCCTACAATGGAAAGTCTAGACATATTCGTAGGAGGTACAATATTGTGCGTCAGCTGCCTAAGGATGGAATTATAGCTATTGACTATGTGAAGTCAAGTGATAATATTACTGACCTATTAACCAAAGAATTGGCTAGAGAGCTAATTCAACAAACATCGAGGGGGATGGGGCTAAAGCCTATTATTTATTAGATCACCTATAACGGAAACCCAACTTTGCAATTGGAGATTCCATGGTCAAGGTTCAATGGGACAACAAAGTTATTAGAGTGGTCTGTGGGGGTACTACATTGGATTTATTCCAAACCCCTCCCTATGATGCGTAGTACCAACTGTATTGAATAGAGGATGAGCTAATGTTCTTAATGCTTCGTATAGCTGATATTCAGTGGAGTGTTTAGATACAGTGCGCCCTTGATAGAAGCACATATTTGAGTGTGGAAGTGGGGCCGCTTCTTATGAGAATTGAGGCAAATTCTCTAGAGCACTTAAAGAAACTAGGAAAGTTCAAGGCCGAAATGAACACAACCTCGAGAACTTAATGACTGTTCTAGAAATCATGTGTGTGTTCTATTGTCTCAGTTTGCAAAGAAACTGGGAAAGTTCACGGCCGAAATGAACACAACCTCGAGAACTTAATGACTGTTCTAGAAATCATGTGTGTGTTCTATTGTCTCAGTTTGCAAAGAAACTGGGAAAGTTCACGGCCGAAATGAACACAACCTCGAGAACTTAATGACTGTTCTAGAAATCATGCGTGTGTTCTATTGTCTCAGTTTGCAACTATAATTGTAGAGTTCAAGACATAGTTCACTCTACAGTTAGTAAGCTCGATAGAATATACAAAGTCAAGGTTCAAGTCGATAGAAATCTAAGCTTGCATGATTTCTACCGTACTCCAGAGTAATATTTTCATTTATCTTATTTCTTTTATGTGGGGGATTGTTATATATTTATGGTATAAATATAAAATATGAAAGAAATAATCAAATTAGATAAAGTGTCAAAAGTGGTGAGAAATGAGACATTTGTGTGTGAGGTCAGGGGTTCGAGTCACTCCCCACGCAAATATTAAAATGTCTTGGCCTTGAGCTCTTGGGCTTCCTTGACTAAAATAAAATAAATATTTTTTTATTATTATTTAATAGGTAAAATTAGCCAGTTTTTCTGACAGTTTATTTTTGTAACAACCCACAAACAGTCATTGAAAAACCCATTACTCAGTCATTAAAATTCTCCATTACTCTCTGAACATAGTGGAGACTGTTACTTCCATCTTACCTATATAAACCCATATCTCGTTTTGAGAAAAACACACACAAAAAGAAAATAGAAAAACCATCTTGCATCAATCCTCCTTTTCATATTCTGAATTTCTTATACTCGGATTCTTACATATATTCTGGAGTACAATTGAGAGTTTTGGAAAAATCATTCGTGATTGTTGTACAAGTGGTTTACGATCGTTGTATCCTGGGAGTGATTGTCCACGGAGGTCGCAACAATTATCGACGGGCAATTTCACTTTAGGATATCGTGTTGTCACGAGACTCGATCGGACGATAAGTTTTATATTTCTGCATTTTATTGCTCTGATCATTACTACAACTAATTATTTTTCCAACACTATCCACATATCTAGTCCTGCTTTACCAAACATAATCCCTGGTACAACCACTGTGTGTATGTTTATCTTAGTGCAAAGTTGATCAAACCTTTAATTGTGGAATTGTTGAATTCAATAATGGCAACAAAGGATGAATAACAATTTCGAATGTCCAATCATATTTCTAGTTATTTTACATGATATATCATGTGAAAATGCAAGAGAGAATCCTTTTTATCCCTTATATTGCAGGCGCATTGTCTACTATCATTTTGTTTCTTAACATAATCTAAGAAAAACAAAACAAAAAGAACATCAGGAAGTTCCAGTTTAGGTGCTCACGTGCAAACTCCTCCATTCAAATTGTATCAATCGTGACTATTTGCTCATCCAATAGAGTCAAGATCCTCAGTCCTGCTGCACACGATTCTGTTGAACACTTCTCTAACCAGGCGATCCAATGGATCCAATCCATCCTTTATAGCTTCAGACACCTTTCCTAAATCCTTTACTCTCTGTCCGGCTTCACTCTCATTTTCTTCTGTCAAGGGGAACTAGAAAGAATAGATCAATTCATTCATGTGTTGTGCTCATTTCTCGATCTCTTGAATCTCCTTCAACAACCCACAAGCATTTTTCTGGTCTCGTTGCTTCAACTCTTCCAAAATCCTCTAATGGAGGGAGAGCATAGGAACTGCCTAGTTACAGAAAAGTGAGTCTGAAGGCCACGGTCTTGACATGGGATTGCAGCCATGAGAGCAAACATTACGAATAAAAGCACATAACTCATGGTGAAAATGCCTACGTTTGGTCCATTGGTGGCCATAACCTCATTACCCCTCAGAGCAACCATATTGTTTCCTAGTGCTTGTAATTTCTTAGCAGCCGACCACGACGGTGAGACACTCCAGGAAAGTGATCGGATATGGCCAAATGACTTAACTCTGCACATTGTTGCACCCAAAGGACATATTTCTACACGCAGAAGCCATATTCGACTCTTTCTCTTCAAGCATCCCAATAGTCAAATCGATCAATGCCTTCGTAGCACGACGAATCTATCCTTCACCAATGCTCGTTTGATTGTCCAATGAGCATGAAACAATCTTCAACTGCTTTTGCCATTGTCTAATGTGCTCAATCCCGTCACGAATTGCATTACAAACATCAAAACCCTTAACACTCCTCTAAAAAAACTCATTCATATATCGATCCATGGGGACTTTATTCAAGAATCCCTTATTATTAAAAATAATTGTTGGGAAATATTTCAACACCAGGGGAATGAAAAAGAAGCAAGATAGAAAATATATCAAGAAGATGAAAACGAATATGAAGGCTTGAACGCGATATCGTTGTCCTCAAACAATATTTGCCCCTCTCGGATACAATTTCGGTGCTCAAAGGGTTCTCATGGCAAATGATTTGCAGGATTAATCAAACCTTATAGAGAATTTAATACTTAAGCATCGGTGTAATTCTCTAAAACTTTAAGAACACAAGGAGAAATTTTGAATATGAAAGGAAACAAGAATTCGATCTTTGTTTTGTGGAAATGAATATTGATATCAAGTGTTTTTCAATTGTGATTTCTTGATTCACACACACACACATATATAGCCCTCAAAGAATGCCATACGAAGTGGTGTTAGAAGTTCTCGAAAAGCCATCAAATTTAAATTGTTAACGGCCATAAACGATCAATTCATCCTTCTGTACGATCACATAGAACAAATCTATGTGGTCACATAGATCACAAAATGGCAGAGCTTCAAATTTCTATGAACTCAGTATCTATGGGTACCTTCCAACTTTGAAAAAAGGGGGAATCACTCTACTTCCTAGATGATATATATTTTGGTCGACTAGATCTAGATATTGTACAAATACTTTCTATTACTCTATTTATTTGAGTATCTCAGCCAAATTAAAAATTTTTAGAAGTTCATTGTATTTAATCAATAAAATTCCCTCTTTTTTGTGTTTTTTTTTGTCCACTACTTATTATATTATTTTATATTAGGTCAATTTTATGGCTTTTGATTCCATTTTTCGTTTCATTCCACACATCTCACTTATTGATTTTGAACAACAATTCTTCATCAATCCCCCACTCGTTCAAAAATTCAGTAAGTCTCATATTCACATTTAACAATACTTATACATAAGGATTAGATATATTTCGATTTGAATCTAATCTTAGTGTAATTCAAACAAAGTAAAGTTAGAATCAAATGTAGCGTGAAGTTTTGAACCAGTTATTCTATGTGACATATCGGAAGAACATGCACACAAGTATCACATTTTATCAAGTTCCTTAAACTCACTTAACGTTAATATGGTCTTGCACTTATCATTTTCAACAAACTTTTAAGAGAGAAATTCCAACTCAATATTGAGGCGGCATCATCTTGAAGTTCATTTAGGTGAAGTTCTTCCAATATCTTTGTTACTTTTAGATATACTTGTATTTTAGTACTGAACTTCATTAAGTGCTTAAAACTCAACCCTCAATCCAGTGACAACCTGTATTATTTAATTAGGATAGGGTTATCGTGGATTTATATAAAACTAAAACTATCCACATATCGAATGACTTATTATTACCCTTTGCAACTGTGGATTACCTTTTGAGTAATGACAGGTAGCATTGCCATCATTGGTGGACCTTTTAGTATAAAAGTTTCAACCCCATCCCACTCGATGTAGACCTACTAAATCTCTATTTAGAAGTTTAGTTAAAGAACGTTCTCGATTGAATTTACATAATTTAGGGAATTATTCCATTTTTGTTTAATTTCCTTATGAAGTCATGTTTAAGACTTATATATATACACTGTTCATTACATGTGGCTTAGTATCTTATTAAACGTAGCTAGCCAATGATCGATTCAATTAATAGATACAACTTGTTACCACCAATAAATCCTCTTATGAAGCTATATGCTTCTCACTTACTTTATCTAAAGCTTTATGGATTTCCAAAGATGGTTGGAGGATTTCAATCAAATCATTATACTAGTCAATCACTTTTACTAGTGGATTTCATGCATGGGTATTTAATTCTCATCATTGATTCATTACAATGATCTTCAATTTTATGAATATTCTGATTGCTTTTGCAAACACCATAATAGGCTTTCACCCCATTGAAGGAGCTAAGGGTTGAAATAAGGGATTTTGAAAAAGAAAAATATTTGGGAGGATATGGTGATCTTATTGTTTAAGCGTAGATAACATGAAGCATACATGGACTTCTCTTTTCATTTTTTACTTTTATAATCTTTGTATCTTTGGTATAAAAAAATATGAAGATGTAATATTGGTATTAAGATATTAAGTAGATTATCATGTGCAATTTCCTCTATTTAAATGTGACAAAAAAGAAAAAATTATGCTCAATTTCGATTTTAGCCCAGCAACTTCAATTCTCCCAACCCATATTTAAGGATCATTTATTAAAAAATGTGGAAATTACATCAAATCCTGATCATTATTCTAAAAACAGGGAGGAGGTTTCATTATTCACAAATAAGATATTTCATATTCAAATATTAGATATACAAATTCCATCCTAATTAATTAGGGTATGTTCTCTTTGCTGTTTTTAGGCCATTTTCTATTTTTAATTTTCAAAAACACTGAAAACATGTTTACTTATCTATTTTCATAAAAGAATTTTGGAAAACGAGTTTAAAATTTACAAAGAAAACAGAAAACGGCAAAAATTTCATTTTGGCCGTTTTCAATTAAACCAAGCCAAAATGCGGAAAACGGTCAATTTTGCAAATAGTTGGATAGCTTAGTTGGTTGAGTCACCGATTTTATAAATTGCAATTCAATACATAAGAATTTTCTTTTTATATGCACAGTACAAAAATTTTTCCAAATAAATTGGTAGGCCAGCATATTCGAACGCAGGTCATAAGCATGAAATTCAATGCCTTAATAAGCATGGAATTCAATGCCTTAACCACAATGGTAGCTGCTTTTCTTTTTCTTGACAAAAAAAACGCATTTTTAGCAATATCAAAATGTACACAGAAGCACAAAATCAAAAATGAATTCAAAACTAAAAGAATTATTCTTGTTGTACACGGTAGTTCACACGGTCCTTGACAAAAGGAGGTGGAATTGTTGATTAAAATATACACAAGTTGGCAAGTTGGCAACCACTAAACAATTAAAAACTATTTCCTCCTTTATCTTTCCTCCCTACCCGACCCTATACCCACTAAACAAGACAAGAAATCTTCAGCTTCGAACAAGGCGCGAACTGGGTAAATCTTCAGCTTCGAACAAGGCGCGAACTGGAGGACGACTCTTAGGTGCGAACGGTTCTTACCCTCTTCGAGCGAAATACGGCCCATTTTCTCCAAATTTCACCATTTGCAGTGCCTACAAATTTCAGACAGATATTGGAAACAGTTATTCAAAAATGGCCGACAAAGGTAATGGGTATTTTCCGATTTTAAAATTTCTGTAATGTCGGCTAGAATGGTGGTTTTTATTCTTGAGTTAATCACAAACTTGTGTTCATTTTTTGTTGTGAAAATTAATTTTACTGTAAAGCAAAAGGTTAAAGATTTTAAGAAAGTTTGACAATCAATGAATCTGCCCATATTTTATGAGTTTTCTAGCAATGGTGTTTCGTATGCATTTTTAAAGCGTCTCTGCTCCTTCTTGTTGGTAGTTTAACACTCCGTTCAAACGATCAAAAGCTACTCCTGTAGCATCCCTAGCGAATCCGCCATTTATGCGTAGAAGGGAGCCCCAGTTGAAATTTGTTTATGGGAATTGAAAGGAAGGTGATATACAAAAATGATATGAGATTACAACAAATCTACCAGATCTATACAATATGAACGGCAATTTGGCCCTATAAATGCATTTTCTCGTGCAGTTTGTTGCATAATTTTGTCCTTTTATAACCTGTGTGTTGGTGGGGGGTATGAACTGATTCAATTCAGAAACCATTAATTTTTGGTCCAATGTTGGTTGACATTATTTTTAGAGAGAAAGTTACATTATTTTTAGAGAGAAAGTTACAGGTTGGTTAAATCATTATTGCAACTGATTTTACGTTTACGGTTGCAGGGAAAAATATGTTGGAGAATTTGGATGACATTGTCTTGGTAGAATCTGAGTCTGAGAATGTCGTGGAAAAAGTGAACATATTGGGTGATGAAATTGTAGCAACAGATGATGTGCCTTTGCGAGTGCCCGAGGTTGGAATGAAGTTCAATGATGAAAATGAATTGTTTGACTACTACAAAAAATTTGCGTATGCCGAAGGTTTTCCATTCAGGAAAAGAAATTCCAAAAAGGATGACGATGGTATTGTGAGATATGTGACATTGACTTGTAGTCGTGAAGGAAAAAGAAGTAGTACTACAATTGGTTCTTTGAAACCGCAACCAACCATTCAGACAGGTTGTAAGGCGAGGTTGACTGCATCTATGGACAGTCGCGGAATATGGAGAATAAACATAGTAAATTTGGAGCATAATCATAAAACAAGTCCATCCAAGTCGAGACTATATCGATGTAATCGAGAGTTGAGCGCTCATGTTAAACGGCGGCTACAAGTTAATGATATGGCAGGAATTCCATTACATAAAAGTTTCAACTCTGCAGTAGTCGAAGCAGGTGGATACGAAAATATGGCGTGCATGGAAAAGGATTGTCGAAACTATATTGAGCAAGTTCGGCGTCTGAGACTTCGAGAAGGGGATGCTGTAGCAATACAATCATACTTTTCGAAAATGCAAGCCACTTGCGCCCCGTTTTACTTCAGTATGGATTTGGACGAAGATTCGAGGCTAAAGAATGTGTTTTGGGCAGATAATAGGAGTAGGCAGGCGTATAAAGAATTTGGTGATGTCGTCACATTCGATACCACATACCTCACCAATAAGTATGACATGCCGTTTGCTCCTTTTGTTGGAATTAATCATCACGGACAATCTACTCTGCTTGGATGTGGGCTGGTCTCGAATGAGGATACAGATACATTCGTCTGGCTATTTAGGACATGGCTGCAGTGTATGCATGGAAAAGCTCCCCAGGGTATAATTACTGATCAAGACAAGGCAATGCAGAATGCAATTGCAATTGTGTTCCCCGATACGAAACATAGATGGTGTTTGTGGCATATATTGAAAAAGTTACCGGAGAAGTTTGGATATCACGTGGACAAGGGTTCAATATTTCATGCTATACACGGTTTGGTTTACGATTCACAATTTGTTGAAGAATTTGAAGATGGCTGGAGGGTAATGATTGGTACATATGATTTGTATGATAATGCATGGTTGTCCGGACTGTACGATAACAGATGTCGATGGGTTCCAAGTTATTTTAAAACCAGCTTCTAGGCAGGAATGTCCACAACTCAACGCAGTGAGAGTACGAACGCGTTCTTTGATGGCTATGTGCATTCAAAGACTTCGCTAAAGCAGTTTGTCGAACAATATTAGGAAGTCTGGTTCATCCAGTTTTTCATTGTAGGAGTATCGTTAAGTTTAAAGGCACAATTAGTCTTTGCTGAACCAAAATTTCCTTGCTACTTCATTTTTGGTGACTCGTTAGTGGATAATGGAAATAATAATAATTTGAATACCAGTGCAAATTTCAATTATTTGCCTTACGGAATTGATTTTCCACAAGGGCCGACTGGGAGATTCACTAATGGCAAGAATATAGCAGATTTGATAGGTTACTCTTCTCATTTTCCTTTACTTACATCATGTTTTCTATGAACAAGCACGTCCTTGTATACTTTCAAGAAAAGAGGCATTTGTTTTGAGTAAAATTTCTTGACAGGTGAACTTTTGGGGTTTGAAAATTTTA
>NW_019244186.1:46849-52528 GCF_002742605.1 Olea europaea var. sylvestris | reverse complement strand
CATTCTTGCAGTACACATTCAGGCATGTATGTCAAACAATGAATCTCACTCAGGCTTCATCAAACTGCAGTACACACATTTCAATTACACATTCTTGCAGTGATGCAATGCATTTCTTACAGTATACATTCAGGCATGTATGTGATACAATGAATTTCACTTTTGACACATGAAATGAATCTCAGAATCTTGCAGTGCCCAGAGTCTCAAAACCCAAATTTCATTTTTCGAATGCAATTCTGATAAGTTCTTGTGATACAAAGAAACTCATAATATAAGTCAACTTCAGCTCATATTTTCGGTTCTTACTGAAAATTCAAAAAATACAGAAATTTTATCTGCCGATTTTGATATACCCATGTAAACTACAAGTAAAGTGGCTTCGACATACCCATGTAAACTACATATCAGAAGCAGCTAATTTACCTGCCGATTTCGTTTCGTTTCGTTCTGGCCTTGGTCTGAACCGGAGTGGTGAAACAAGGCTTCTCGGGAACTGAAATTTCTGGTTCAGACTGGTTCTCCGTTGGGTTCGGTGTCAACTTCCCGGTGACAGAATATTCAGAGAATGATTCTTCCACAAAATGAGATAACCACTCTAAATTCTCCAAATCCTGCGCCTGCCATACAACATACCCCCTTTCTCAGTTTTCTTTCTTCGAATATAGCTTCCAAAACCGGTTAATTCAAAAAAAATATGCATAAAAATTGAAACTTGGTCTCACCGGAACGCTTAGTTCGCTGCAATGAAGAGTCCCAAAATCATCTTTTACAAAGGAAGCACTGTTAGCGGAGGGAAGAGAGAAGAGAGGGAGCTTCGATCGCCTTGATTCGCCTTTGATCACCTTCGATCCGTAGACGTCTGAGAATTGGGGAAATACAATGCGTTGGGCCGGGGTGTGCGTTCATGCCGGGTCTCCTTTCGTTTCTTTTTTTTTGTCTTTTTTTTTTCCTTTCCACCTCACTCTATCAACCGGTTCTGTCAACCGATTTTGTACGAGTAACAGAACCGAAACTAAAAACTGAAACATGAAGAGAATAGCTCCTTAATTTCCCACCTCATTTCTCTCTATATCTCTACATACCCATCTCTCTCTCACATTATAGTAGCCGACATTTTGTTCCAGTCGCTATTGCTGTACGACACGAATCAATCGATGAAGCAGTGACATCGTACTGCTACGAGGGTAGATAGCGATAGAGATGAGAAGCTTCCATTGACCATCGATGATGAGAGAGCGGCTATCGTATGTGACATTGTAAAATGCAGACAAAATGCTCATCAGTAAACTGAATATTAATCAACGAAGCAGTGACATCGTTGAGGATCTCAAGGTACTCAGTGTTGGGTATTAGGTTTTGATTGTTGGTGGTAGAGGATCTCAGAGCGCACGCAACACAATGTGCTGAGCTACTGCTACGAAACTGGGGATACTGTAGATCGATGGTGTACTTTCTTCCAAATTTCTTTGTGGTCGGCACTGCAAATCGAATGTGCTGCTTGTCTTCCATTTTTTCTTTGGTCACATGTGGCTAACTTTATAGATCGGGTGGAGAAGAGAATCAAAGGAATGGTTGTGATTGTGGTGGTGGAAGTGCGCATGGTGCTCGCGATCTGGCGCTGGATGTCAAGATCTGATGGTTCATTCGCATTGTTGTAATGGTGTTTTTTTGTGTTACTATGGTGGTGGTTTTGCGTTGCTGTGGTGTGTGGTGGTGTTATAGTTGCTGTAGTGGTGGTTTTGCGCAATTTGATAAGGTGGGTGGTGATGGTGGTGGTCGTGATAGTGACAGTGGTCATGGGTAGGATGGGGGGTGTTTGTGATTAATTATTTGGTTGATTATAACCAATAAATTATTTAATTTGTAACCATGTGGCCTAAAAATGTGATTGTGACTCACAATTTATTAAATTGTGATCGAGAAATGACTTGTGACCAATTAATTTGATAACTTGTAACTTATAAAGTTTGTGACTTATGATCGATAAATAAATTGTGACCTATAAAATTTTTATTGTGATCGAAAAATAATTTGTGGTCTATAAAAAAATTTATTTGCAATCGAAAAATTTTTTTGTTTATGATCAAAAAATAATTTGATAATTGTGACTAAATTGTATAGAATTGAAACATTAATATATTTAATTAATAAAGAATATTTTTAATTAATTATTTCATCAATAAATTTAATTAATATATGCTCAAAATTAAGGCCAAAAATCAATTTTAACCCAACAATTTCAGCCTATGTTCGAAATCCAATTCTCCAACTTTAGTGAAAGACTCCACGGTAATTAATTTATGTCTTAATTAAATCCACACAGTTTTTAACTTCCAATTTCAAAAATCAGGTTTAAAATTTATTTATTCAAAAATCAAGTCATAATTCCACTTTTAAAATTAATAATAATATTATTAAATTAAATTAATCTACTAATTGTAGATAAACCCATAACCCACTTGAACAAATTTTCTTGGACAGGGTCACGTATTACCCTGTCCAAAACAGCACCCCCCCCCCTTCGAATGAGAGATATTTTGATAAAGATATTAAGTGGGTTGAGTTTTGCTATTTGGATAGGGCCACGACGTAGGAAATCGGCCTATAGGGGGGCACTGTGATAAGGCCTACGTAGCCCTATCAAATTAGGAAAACTCAACCCACTTAATATCTTTCCCAAAATATCTCTCTCCTTACATTTTGTCAAATTCATCGTCTTCTTCATCTCTCTCATCAGCGTCACCTCCTTCAATGCCACTATCATCATTACTTCTCCATTTCGTCAAACAAAAGCCTAAGTCCAAACATAGTCTCGAATTTTCTCTCCTCTATAGGTTCACAATAACAAGCTCATTCACTCAACTCCCTAATGGCTCGAGAACTACAATCCCAATAGCAGTTACTATTTGGTGGTGTGTGCAGATCTGTGTGGTGAGTGTGTGCAAATTTGTGTGTGATGGTGTGTGCAGTGGGGGTGTGTGTGGATATGTGTGGTGCATTGTTGTGTATACGGCGATGCTGGTATAGTACAGTGATGTGTGCGATAGAGGTGGGGTGGGGTGATGGGTTGTGGATTTGAAGCGAAGGAGTTTTTTAGGTGGTGCCACTATAGTGGGACGAGTGGGGTGGGGTGAGGGAGATGAGTGATAATTTGTAATCATTTAAATAGATGTGACCCGCTAATTTGATAATTTGTGATCGGGAAAAAAAAATTGATCAATTATTTTAATAATTCGCGACCAACTAACTTGATAATTTGTGACCGGTTAATAAGTTATAGTCTATAAAATTTATAGTTTATGATCGAAAGATAATTTGTGATCGATAAATAATTTATGACAATGACATTCAGTGGTTGTGACTAGTATGTAATTGTGACTATAAACCGCATATTATTTTAAACTTAACCTATTTAATTACATATTTAATTAATAAAGCCTATTTAATTAATACTACCTGATTTTTGAAAGAGCTCCACAAGTTTGTCAAATTTTAAAGTATATCTTTAAAGATTGGTAGTTACGTATTTTTCCCCTAAGTAAATTTTATAATAAATAATTTCATTGATTAAATTTAAAGATAGATTTAACCATAAGAGATGCTATATTTTTGGCTAAGCTTAAAAATAATTAAATTTTATTTTTATATTTTATTTTTGTATATTTATAAGCAAAAACTTATTTATATTGACTATATTGAAAGAGATGCTATTATCAAAATAAGTAACTTGTGCTATATTTAATTTATAAATAAATTGAATACTGTTAAAAACTTTTTTATTCATAAACTAATCTGATTCTAAGTATATTATTAAAGTGAGCCAAACATGGACAAGACTTTTCAATTGTTAAGAATTACTGGTTGTCAAAGTTTTTAGAGACGTTTCTAAGAAAAGTACTCATTATGTATTTTCTAAGTTTTTGTTTTGTAGATATATATCATTTACTCATGCTTATCATTCTTCCATCATTTTATATTTTTTAAGGAGAGCATCGATTTTTTTATTTGACAAGAAAAACTACGAAAATCTAGTAGGGCAGCTAGAGTTGACATTAAAATTTGTACTTGCTTGAGAACTTAATCCACCATATCACGAGTGTCATCAGCTTAGATTTCTAAACTAGATCTCGTGTGATGTAGAGCATCTTTTATGACGTGAGTTCATTGAAAAAAATTTAAATTTCAATCCACCCTAACATCTTTATCTGACTTTACCCCGGACTCATATTATCTATAGTAGCCTTTTTCTTTTGTTTAATCAAGAAATTACAACTTGATTAATAAAAATAAATAAAAATCATCCATTTATATCTTATCTGCTAAGAAGAAGGGAAAATTACAGCAACGGTCCTTAACCTTTATGTTTTTTGTAGACTTACCTTCATTTTGTGGTAGCAAGGGTCCCTAACTTTTCATAAATATGCACTTGAGGTCCATCTGAACGGAAACCGTCCAAAACACCATCAGTTGATCGGAAAAATTCCTTTAACTATCTGCTATCGCGACGATTTTATTATGGCCCCGTTTGGTACCCATTTTTTTCAAAATACATTTTTTCTCTCTTCTTTTCAACCACACATTCTTTATTAAAATAATATTACATGTAAATCAAAAAAAATTCTTATTTTTCAACCATACATTTCCCATCAATTTACTATTCTAAAATGTATTTTTACAGGAAAATGGATATCAAACACTCCCTAGATGTTGATACCTTTCCGGACGGTTTTATTGGATATTTATTCCTTAATTTTTCCGGTCAATTGACGGTATTTTGAACGATTTTCATTCACATGAACCTCAGGTGTATATTTATGAAAGGTTAGAAACCTCCACTGGCGCAAAATGAAAGTTAGGATAATCTTAAAAAAAATAAAAATATTAGGGACCACTAGAAGAATATTTTAACTTTAATTTGGTGATAAACTATTTGAGCAAAGGGAAATATTTTGTATATAAATACACGTGTTTATATAATTTTTAAAAAGTTAGATTAGTGGTGGCCACTGTATGAAAGCCATTCTCTTTATCTGCATCATTTGTGAGTATCTTATCAGATCTATCCGTTATCCTGACTGCAAAAGGGTCTTTATGCACGAAACTCAAATTGGGTTGAGTTGATTTTTATTCAATCATCATGCCATCAGCTAAAAATTTAAATGGTTAAAGATACCATATATCACTTTATTTTCGAATTTAAGCTTTATGTTCTTTTAATCTGAGTAGTGCAAGATATGTAGCCAACGCGTTAAGTATCTTATGTGGGGAAAATGGGTTGAAGCATTTGGTGCGAATACAAAAAACATGTTAATTATCTCGTGAAAGGTTGGATACGTAATTTTTTTTATAACTAGACGTGAGAGAGGCTTGAGCACAATGCTTTTATTTCCATTAATCGAATTCCCTAAAATGCGATATTTTGATGAGATGATTCAACTTATCACTAATAGGCATCTTTGTCCACTAATTTATGCTTCTTCTTTTTTCTTATCTTTTGGTCTTTAAAATTTAAGGAAAATTCGTCCAAAACCCTTTACTTTGGGATACCAATACAAATTACAAAAAGTATAATAAAAAAACTTCTCACGGAAGTGGAACGCATGATGCTACAGTTGGAGTGGGATCACCTTTAGATTTAATTCGAATAAAGAGCAAAAAAAAAAAAAAAAAAAAAAG
>NW_019244186.1:40243-43897 GCF_002742605.1 Olea europaea var. sylvestris | reverse complement strand
CTCAAGTGCATATTTATGAAAAGTTAGGGACCCTTGCTACCACAAAATGAAGGTAAGTCTACAAAAAACATAAAGGTTAAGGACCGTTGCTGTAATTTTCCCTTCTTCTTAGCAGATAAGATATAAATGGATGATTTTTATTTATTTTTATTAATCAAGTTGTAATTTCTTGATTAAACAAAAGAAAAAGGCTACTATAGATAATATGAGTCCGGGGTAAAGTCAGATAAAGATGTTAGGGTGGATTGAAATTTAAATTTTTTTCAATGAACTCACGTCATAAAAGATGCTCTACATCACACGAGATCTAGTTTAGAAATCTAAGCTGATGACACTCGTGATATGGTGGATTAAGTTCTCAAGCAAGTACAAATTTTAATGTCAACTCTAGCTGCCCTACTAGATTTTCGTAGTTTTTCTTGTCAAATAAAAAAATCGATGCTCTCCTTAAAAAATATAAAATGATGGAAGAATGATAAGCATGAGTAAATGATATATATCTACAAAACAAAAACTTAGAAAATACATAATGAGTACTTTTCTTAGAAACGTCTCTAAAAACTTTGACAACCAGTAATTCTTAACAATTGAAAAGTCTTGTCCATGTTTGGCTCACTTTAATAATATACTTAGAATCAGATTAGTTTATGAATAAAAAAGTTTTTAACAGTATTCAATTTATTTATAAATTAAATATAGCACAAGTTACTTATTTTGATAATAGCATCTCTTTCAATATAGTCAATATAAATAAGTTTTTGCTTATAAATATACAAAAATAAAATATAAAAATAAAATTTAATTATTTTTAAGCTTAGCCAAAAATATAGCATCTCTTATGGTTAAATCTATCTTTAAATTTAATCAATGAAATTATTTATTATAAAATTTACTTAGGGGAAAAATACGTAACTACCAATCTTTAAAGATATACTTTAAAATTTGACAAACTTGTGGAGCTCTTTCAAAAATCAGGTAGTATTAATTAAATAGGCTTTATTAATTAAATATGTAATTAAATAGGTTAAGTTTAAAATAATATGCGGTTTATAGTTTCAATTACATACTAGTCACAACCACTGAATGTCATTGTCATAAATTATTTATCGATCACAAATTATCTTTCGATCATAAACTATAAATTTTATAGACTATAACTTATTAACCGGTCACAAATTATCAAGTTAGTTGGTCGCGAATTATTAAAATAATTGATCAATTTTTTTTTCCCGATCACAAATTATCAAATTAGCGGGTCACATCTATTTAAATGATTACAAATTATCACTCATCTCCCTCACCCCACCCCACTCGTCCCACTATAGTGGCACCACCTAAAAAACTCCTTCGCTTCAAATCCACAACCCATCACCCCACCCCACCTCTATCGCACACATCACTGTACTATACCAGCATCGTCGTATACACAACAATGCACCACACATATCCACACACACCCCCACTGCACACACCATCACACACAAATTTGCACACACTCACCACACAGATCTGCACACACCACCAAATAGTAACTGCTATTGGGATTGTAGTTCTCGAGCCATTAGGGAGTTGAGTGAATGAGCTTGTTATTGTGAACCTATAGAGGAGAGAAAATTCGAGACTATGTTTGGACTTAGGCTTTTGTTTGACGAAATGGAGAAGTAATGATGATAGTGGCATTGAAGGAGGTGACGCTGATGAGAGAGATGAAGAAGACGATGAATTTGACAAAATGTAAGGAGAGAGATATTTTGGGAAAGATATTAAGTGGGTTGAGTTTTCCTAATTTGATAGGGCTACGTAGGCCTTATCACAGTGCCCCCCTATAGGCCGATTTCCTACGTCGTGGCCCTATCCAAATAGCAAAACTCAACCCACTTAATATCTTTCCCAAAATATCTCTCTCCTTACATTTTGTCAAATTCACCGTCTTCTTCATCTCTCTCATCAGCGTCACCTCCTTCAATGCCACTATCATCATTACTTCTCCATTTCGTCAAACAAAAGCCTAAGTCCAAACATAGTCTCGAATTTTCTCTCCTCTATAGGTTCACAATAACAAGCTCATTCACTCAACTCCCTAATGGCTCGAGAACTACAATCCCAATAGCAGTTACTATTTGGTGGTGTGTGCAGATCTGTGTGGTGAGTGTGTGCAAATTTGTGTGTGATGGTGTGTGCAGTGGGGGTGTGTGTGGATATGTGTGGTGCATTGTTGTGTATACGACGATGCTGGTATAGTACAGTGATGTGTGCGATAGAGGTGGGGTGGGGTGATGGGTTGTGGATTTGAAGCGAAGGAGCTTTTTAGGTGGTGCCACTATAGTGGAACGAGTGGGACGAGTGGGGTGGGGTGAGGGAGATGAGTGATAATTTGTAATCATTTAAATAGATGTGACCCGCTAATTTGATAATTTGTGATCGGGAAAAAAAAATTGATCAATTATTTTAATAATTCGCGACCAACTAACTTGATAATTTGTGACCGGTTAATAAGTTATAGTCTATAAAATTTATAGTTTATGATCGAAAGATAATTTGTGATCGATAAATAATTTATGACAATGACATTCAGTGGTTGTGACTAGTATGTAATTGTGACTATAAACCGCATATTATTTTAAACTTAACCTATTTAATTACATATTTAATTAATAAAGCCTATTTAATTAATACTACCTGATTTTTGAAAGAGCTCCACAAGTTTGTCAAATTTTAAAGTATATCTTTAAAGATTGGTAGTTACGTATTTTTCCCCTAAGTAAATTTTATAATAAATAATTTCATTGATTAAATTTAAAGATAGATTTAACCATAAGAGATGCTATATTTTTGGCTAAGCTTAAAAATAATTAAATTTTATTTTTATATTTTATTTTTGTATATTTATAAGCAAAAACTTATTTATATTGACTATATTGAAAGAGATGCTATTATCAAAATAAGTAACTTGTGCTATATTTAATTTATAAATAAATTGAATACTGTTAAAAACTTTTTTATTCATAAACTAATCTGATTCTAAGTATATTATTAAAGTGAGCCAAACATGGACAAGACTTTTCAATTGTTAAGAATTACTGGTTGTCAAAGTTTTTAGAGACGTTTCTAAGAAAAGTACTCATTATGTATTTTCTAAGTTTTTGTTTTGTAGATATATATCATTTACTCATGCTTATCATTCTTCCATCATTTTATATTTTTTAAGGAGAGCATCGATTTTTTTATTTGACAAGAAAAACTACGAAAATCTAGTAGGGCAGCTAGAGTTGACATTAAAATTTGTACTTGCTTGAGAACTTAATCCACCATATCACGAGTGTCATCAGCTTAGATTTCTAAACTAGATCTCGTGTGATGTAGAGCATCTTTTATGACGTGAGTTCATTGAAAAAAATTTAAATTTCAATCCACCCTAACATCTTTATCTGACTTTACCCCGGACTCATATTATCTATAGTAGCCTTTTTCTTTTGTTTAATCAAGAAATTACAACTTGATTAATAAAAATAAATAAAAATCATCCATTTATATCTTATCTGCTAAGAAGAAGGGAAAATTACAGCAACGGTCCTTAACCTTTATGTTTTTTGTAGACTTACCTTCATTTTGTGGTAGCAAGGGTCCCTAACTTTTCATAAATATGCACTTGAG
>NW_019244186.1:17795-39270 GCF_002742605.1 Olea europaea var. sylvestris | reverse complement strand
TAAAAAAAAAAAAAAAAAAAAAAAAAAAAAAAAAAAAAGAGAAAAAGAAAAAGAAAAGAGCTGGATCATGGCTGCTGTAGCATTAAGAAGTATTGATTCATTATTAAAATTGTAAGACTTTAGTTTTTTATATTAATTGATTCAACATGATATTAGAACAAACAAAAGTCTTATTGTATTAGTTATGAAAGTTCGACATTTGATGGAAAAGTGCATATGGCAATGAACAGTGATAATATAAAAAATAAATAAATTTAAACGAAATGATTCGAGAGCTGAAATCTTAGGTTATAGTGACACACTCAAAGCAAAATTTAATAAATAAGAACAAACCTAATACACTTCCCTTAATTAATGATGAGCTAACCAAATAAACCACCTAAACATTATATATTAGTGCTCACTTCTCATTATTATCATTCATTAACTTCAAATGCTTACTTTTGTCGTCTTGAAAATGCTGCAGCCAAATTATGTGTAATTATTGAAGTACAGAGAGAAGGAATGAAATGTGCATGTAAATCTCAAGGAATTAGGATCTTCCTTTGTTGAAGAGGCTTCATCAACATGTCCCAATGGAAGAAATGAAGGGCTTTTGAAGGGATGCCTCCTCAAGGGTTGTTCTATGTGACCATATTCAAGTTTCTACAAAGTCGTAAGATCATGTATCAATTTTGATTTAGTATTGTTACAATTGCAAGAATGTTGATGTCATATTGATAGAATGGTAAAAGAGTAGCTGATGGACGAAGTCGAACGACCTTACGAGGGTTGATCCAAAAAGAATCATTGTCAATATGACAAAGAAAATTGGAAACCCGTTGATAGGAGAGCCAAAAGGGTTGTTATCACCATGTCTAGGTGATTGTTCAACAAGAACAAATGTTTATACAAAGTTGTAAGTTCATAAATTGTGTTGATATAAGCTCAGTATCAAGAAAGTTGGTAATCTGATGATAGAAAAGCCAACTACCAAAGTCCTAGTGAACCACTTTCCTTAATTTGGCACTTAAATTTAAGATGCCTACCAGTGCTCACTTCTCAGTATCTGTCATTGCCATGAAGCCAGCCATAGCCTCAGTGAACCACTTTCCTAAGCTTGGCCCCATGATTATTGTCATAGTGCTTATTGGAAGCTAAAATATATTAATTTTATGTAAAATTATAAATTTTTTTGCTCGAAATTGAAAGACGCTTCCAGCAGAAGGCTGCACAAAGTGGCTTCTTTCCCGAGCTCCTCCTCCTTGAGTCTTGACAGCAAAGCAGGTCGCCGGTAGATGGTTCTCCGTCGCCTTCTGGTGGAGCTTCTCTCATTTCCGATCACGGCTCATCACTATTGTAAAAGTACTTCTTTTGAAACTGATTATGGTGTAAATTTGTAATTATTGCTTGAAATTAAGGTAAAAGTTTATTTACGTTTATTTTTCTCTTCAAATTTTTTTTTTTTGTTTTTTTTTTTTTTTTGAGGGACAGTTTCTTTGGGATGGATATTTTCTTGAAAAAGAAACTAATTTATATTGGTTGCCGGTGGAAAAATTCTATTGCTATAATCACTTGCGGATTAGGATGAGAGCTAAGTATAGAAGACTATTAGACGATCAGCCAGTATAAAAGAAAAAAATCGGTAGATCCAGCACGGGTGGCCATCGATGCTCACCAAGTGCTAATACCATTGTCGCCAGTTGCTATAATATGTTATCAATAACTTTTTCTTGTAGTCTCGTCTCCATAAGAATTGAAAAGCTTAACAAGTTTGGATGAAGTTAGGAGATATTTTACATACATATTTACACCTGGAACGTGGGCATGTATAAAAAATATACATTTAATAAGAAGACTTATTCAATTGGACTTTTGAAGACTTTAATAGGTTTTTTTTAAATGATGGCATATATGGATTTCGTGAATCTTTTATGAATTTATATAGAATTAGTGGAAGTCTTTCGCAAACTTTTATAAACTTTTATTTTAAATTTTTTATAGATATTTATAGAATTCAAAAAATTTTCATTTGAAATAAAATTCACGTAGATCTAATATAATGATGTGAAATTTTCATTTGTGAGGTGTTGGTTCCCATAATTCTCCTTTCCTTCCCCTTCTTCTTCCCATATAATAATAAAAAAATTAAAAATTTAATATCTTAATTAAACAAATATAATCAAAATTACACATGTATATGATAAACAATAAATTCGATATTAAATATTATTAATATAATATACTTATAAAAATCAATATATTTAAATTTAATTATAATTTTTTCATATAAAATTTTATAGTTTAATTTAAAAAAATGGATATTTTTCATAAAAAAATGAATGGAAAAAAAAAGTTACAAGAATTCAATTTAATTTTTTCATAGAAAATAGAAAATAGAGATAAACAATAAAAGAGAGAGATAAATGAAAATAAATGTAATCAATAGAAAAAAATAAATTTTAATAATACCTCTAGTGTTCGTAGGAGGAAAAAAGAAAGGAAGATTGGGAAAAAAATAAGTCAAAAATTATAAAACCCGTAGTCTTGCAGGCCTAGTTGTAAAAATGGGCTCAAACCTAAGTAATTCTACTAGAAGCATTGAATGGGTCAAGTCGAATCAGTTTGCTGGTCCACCTTCGAACTTGATTTGTCCGGCCGAGCAAGCGAGCTTGTATTCGTGAATGTGGCGAGAGAGCACGACCCAACTTGCCTCACAAAACCTCGACTTGGTTTGTCCCACCAACTCGACACTTGGTGGGACGAGTTGAATCGAACCAACTCATGATCTAATTACGATTCTCTTTTTTGGGTAAAAATTAAAAATTGCATTTTCGCTCCAAGTATACTGAAGACTCGAATTTGTAAGGAAATGATGAATGTAGGAAATTCTATTTTGTCAAGAAATTTATAAAATTGTAAGAATCCTCATCCTTTATATGGACTTAGGACCAGCTACAATACCTAAACGAAGTTAAAATTATACACCAATGAATATTTCACCTACAATTAAAAAAAAAAAAAAAAACAAATGAAATTTCATCTTAAAAACAATAAATCTAAAAATTAGTAAACCAAACAAATCCGTAAAGATTACAACTGCAGAAATTCTCAAGCAATTGTACTAGTCGATTGTTTTGTACATTAGAACCTCAAATGTATTTTCTTTCTACTTGTTTCTTTCATCCAACAAAATCAAGCACATGCGCTAAATGCAACCTTCAATTCTACAGTTGACACTAAATGCATTAGTAAACCACGCGTCATAAAAAATAATATTGAATATTGTTTTCATTTGTTCACTACCATACTAGAAGATCAAATTTAATGATCTCCTCAGTTTAACATATTAAAATATGCATAAAAAATATCTAGCTACACCAATAAAGACTTCATTTTGTTTGGTAATAGTATTAGAAGAAAATAAGAAGATACTGAATTTACCATAATAGAGATGCTTAAATAGGTATATTGCATCTAATCAGTGACTGACAAAACTGAAGAAGGCGACAGCGGTGGATCATTCAAGGTAGGTTTGGGAGCGGGACGTGACGGGATGGGACATTTTGCTCTCCTCTCATCATTTCCATATATATATTGCAAATGAGTGTAAATACGAAAAAATATGTATGTATACATGCACATATCATAAAATGCATTGATGTTCCTTTCATCAACAATCTACAGTTTATGGGTTATGGTTTTATTACATATATCAGTTTTCAGCAATTTAACAACTGGTCAACTGCAAAGGTACAAAAGAAATTTACATTTACTACTTTTGCTCTTCAGCTGCATACAAGGCCTTGATCTCCTCGACGTCGTCATAGCTACCGAGAAATATTGGTGAGCGCTCGTGAATCTTCTTGGGAACCAAGTCAAGTGCCTGCAAAATAAGATTTTGTTTAGTCACGTCAGTTTAGAGCTGAACCAAACTAAGCCAATATGGCTCTGTTTTTGAGGTGACCTGGCATCACACCATTTTTAAGGTTTAAATACAGGCCCACATGGGTCAACCCACGCAGGACGTGACCTCTACAACCAAGCCGACCCGGCAGTAAATGCAGCCCAGCCTACGGCTCGGCCCATCACTGGTCAGGTGTGATTTTTCCACACATTTTAGCACCTCTAGCTCAGCTATGTAATCAAATATCAAGAACTCATAAACTCATACCCGCTGCTTCCCAGTAAATGCTTGTCCTCCAGCTTGTTCCATCAAGAACGACATGGGGAAAACTTCATAGAGAACCCTGTTTGATGCGATTACACAAGTAACGATAGTTTGAATAATGGCTATGACAGGATTCGCTTATCAGTCATATCTATATCTTTATATAAACAACATACCGCAGCTTCCCATTTGGGCTTTTCTTATCAGCGGGGTACAAAAAGATGCCTCCATAAAGTAACGTGCGATGGACATCAGCTACCATACTGAAAATCAGAAGCCAATCATAAAAGAGGATATAATTAAGGTAAGCGCCTAACTCTGGTTTTCGAAAGGAGGAACTGTAGTTTCAAAAAAAAAAGTGTTGCCCATAAATACCCACATCACACTTCACACCAAAATTTTTAGCTTTATGCCAATTCCCCCTTGGGGGAATATAGTTTAAGTATGCCCCTTATTCTATTTTCTTGATCAAGTGCCCCATTTGCCTAATATGCAACAGGAAGACATGAAAGTAGTTTGCTTTGCTTAAGATTTGTTGTAAAGTCTAAGACTATTATTAGTTCCCAACCATGAGAAGAATGGAATCCTAGGACTAGATTCAGAAAAGAATTAAAAGATTATCTTTTCCTCGAAGGGAATTCGAGATAAATATTTCAAATTCAGTTCCAAATTTTCAGGAATTCAAGAAAATAGAATAAAAACTCTCACAGTAACATTCTTGCAATTACCAAATCATATTGACCATTTGACAATGATTTCTACATTAAATTTCCCATTACCTTCCGATGTATCTTAGAGATTTTGGTGCTGAACCATCTTTTGGAAACTTGCATTTTTCTACATACCTGAAATTCATATAATCATGACATGTAATGAACTAAATAAAATGTGGGATGACTATATATAAGGATGCATACTTAGCCGTTGGACCATCCCAGTTCTTGGCATTTCCTTCATTAACTGAATATATCTTCCCTTTCTTGGGAATCTGTACAACAAAAGAAGTTCAAACCAGGAGAAGTTAAAACACATGACACTGAATCATTTTTTTTATCAACTAAAGGAATGGGAAAACAAAGTTCAAATTAATTAGCTTGATCGTACAAGTGGATACTTGGATTGATACATTAAAGTTTGAACCACTAATAAGCAATGGGAGTATCTGAAATATTTTGAAATATCAATCAAATCAAAAGGGTGATGGGTTTACCTTTATATCTGGATGGGTCAATATGAATTCTCCAAGAGACGGATCGAGGGTGAATCCATTGACTCCCCTTCCAGCACTCAAAACAAGCTGCAAAATTATCCCGTGAACAATTATTAATGGCTAGTTTGGTAATGTTGATTGAATAGTACTAGACACTATTAAATAAGAAAACTAGGCTAAAGTCTTGTCCATTGTCTTGCCAATCCTAATACTGTATGCCAAACATTCATAATAGTTTATCATGCAATCTGTAATAGATAATATTTAAAGCAATAAAAAATACCGTGCAGGAGCTTCCATACATGCAGTAGCCTGCAGCTATCATATTCTTTCCAGGCTGCAAGACATCTTCTAGTTCCGGTTCACCTCCATCTTTGATCATGTAAATGCCGAAAATCTAGACAACAGAGAAGTGTCGAGTTCATTACAGCCTCATGACGATATTCTCGAAGAAAAATGTCTTTTTTTTCCCCACATTTTTTGACTAATATGTTTTAGTGGAGGTAGGTATAAATTAGACAAGGTTCATACTGTTCCAATAGAAACACCACAGTCAATATTCGAGGATCCATCCAATGGATCAAAGACAACACAGTACCTGCATGTTCAGCATCGATGAATCACAAGCTAATATAAATAAAAGAGAAATTAAAATAAATTACATTTCAGATCAGATGGTTAAAGAACTATCAAAAATTTGAAGGAATGATAACGCACTTTCCACGCTTAGATGGCTCCACAAATGTTGCCTCTTCATCCTCTTCGGAAACAAGAATGCACTGCAAGTACATTCACAATTTTTAAGAATTAGTCTACAATCTTATTATGTTAGAAAAACAAAACACTTTCACTGACTTACTGTGCGACCACTGCTAACCAAAGCCTTGATAAAAACTTCATTCGAGAGCACATCTAGTTTCTTTTGCTCTTCACCCTTTAAAACAGAAAGGCAAATAAAGTGATTATATTTTTAACCGAATCTATTCTAAATTCAAGTAAATTTGCACATTATGCTTAAAATGACCCTGGAATAAAATTTCCAAGAACTTGCCTGCACATTGGTCTCGCCAGCAAGCCCTATGAGTTTGGCCAACCCGGCCTGCAGAAGTACCCAATTGACAAAATAGGCCATTATTAAAAAAATAACACCATAAAAACTTTTTGGCAGAACCGAAGTTTAGCCCTCATCCTCTTCCGGTCAGGCAAAGATTGTGTGTGTGTGTGTTGGGGGGGGGGGGGGGAGCGAAAATTATTGCATAGAATTGAAAATCCTCCATCCTTGTAATATGAAAGAGAAAACTTTGGGAGTAGTACTACGACTCGGAGTTAAGCCCTTAGAAATTCATTGTAACGTACCCCTTTTAACCAACCCCGAGGGGTTGATTCAGTGGTCAATGGCACGCTAGGTACACAATATTGGACATATAGTTGACATGATTATAACTTTATATCTTCTTGAAGCTTCCAGTGCAGTTTAATCCTATATGCAAAACACATTATAAGGGTTTAATCATCATTTTGGAGGTCTTGAGATCAATTCTCCTCCCCTCCTCTCTCCCCTCCACCTCTTTGGAACAAGTTTGCCAGCTCTCCAAAAGAAGAAAATGAAAAACAAATACATTAACAAAAAAAATTTTGGGGTAAACTTTTTGTTTCAATTTTTTTTTTTTTACTTCAATTATCAGCGAAAGCATCATAAATTTCATTGTTTAAACCAGTTATAATAAAATAATATTATCATCCTATTAGGTAGTGACTGTATACAATAATGGGCTATTTTGATTCTTTTTTACTTGATACGTGAACTTGAATGTCTTTATACACATACGCAAATAAATTGTAAAACATAAGATATTTTCCAAGAAATGTCGAAAACTTTGAAGAGGTTTTCCACATTTATCCACATATCAAATACACTTCATTTTCACATCAAAACTAAACGACTTCTATATATACTTTTGTATAGACTTGTGAGCAAGTGTATTCAAGGTCCTCTGTAATTTGAGGAAGAAAAATAAAAGCACGAGACCAAAATAAAAGACAACAAACTGAAAGATAATTCCAATAACAATAGTTGATACTTGTAATACTTTTTAAGTAAAAAGAGAGAGAATTATTTGTCAATCAACATTAATGAATTTCTATTTCTATAAAACTATTATATCATTACTCATTTCCTCTGTTTTTCGGCCTTTACCTTTTTGAATTTGCATCATTTACAAAGAGTAGGTGTTAAGGTAAATCTTTTTAAAATTTAAAGAACTCGATTGTCAATATCATATCAGCATTCAAAAAAGCTTAGAGTTTGACCTGTCTAAAGTTCAAACAACGAATCGGATTCTGAAATTACTATTCTTAAACGAGATCAACGGGTAAAATTCCAATTGTTTAAATATAAAAACGGTAATCTGATCCCCAAAACTCAATAATCACCCCCAAATTCCAATAAAACCACAACAATAAAGATAAAAAAGTGGGATCCAACCTTGTTAACAGCAGAACAAACAAACTTGCAGCCAAGAACAATGTGACTAAGCAAGATAGTGAAATCCCCACGGGATTCTGGGTGTTTAGACTGCTCATTCAACACAAACCTCGTTATGGTCATCAAATCCGTCCGATGTGCATCAGCCGCATGATCCATTTTTCCCCCAAAATACAACAGAAGATTAAGTCCTCCAAAATATTTTAAAAGGTCAAGGCCGTGAGGCTATATAGTAATATTATCTGGTACGAGTGGAACATGATTCTAGGAATACAAAAATCAGAGTGCTGACACACAAATTACGTGTGTTTGTGGGCGGATAGGGATGGATCACGGAGGAGTGGAGGGAAAAAATGGAGGGCTATCTGAATATTGAACGGCGGGTTCAGATGACACGTGTTGATTGAGAAGATGCCACTTCTTTTGCCCTTATTCTTCCTCTTCCACATTGGATTCTTGTTCTTATTCCTAATTCGGCAGATTCTTCAATCCGCTGTAGAGATCAATCGGTAGTTACAAGGATGACGCAAGGGAGATTTATCGTTGGGAAAGTTGACGAAATGGAAAATGAAAGGAAATTTGTTTTCCCGAGGAAAAGGAGGAGGCATTTTTTCATAATTGAAAAGATTACTTTTACAGAGACTTTTAATTTTAATTTTTGCAAATATTTTATTTTCAATTAAGGTCCTCACTCTTTGTGCATTGTAATACTCATATTTTAATTTTTTTTTTTATTTTACCTTATCATCGACCTTTTATACACATCTCGTCTTTGGTAACAATTTCTTATCAAAAATTTAATTGAAAGAGCATAAATTGACTTGTTTGACGATATATTTTTTAACAAAATTGATAAATGTAAAAGTACGATAATTTTTTCCTTAATTTCCAAGCTGACAAATAGAATATTTTAACCAAAATATCATTGGTGATAAGATAAGTTAACTAACGGAAGGTTAATGATAAAAATTCAGTGAAAAGAATTAGAGATATAAATATTACAATAAGAAAAGAATATTCTAAATACAATTTATGTGATGTAACTTGTGAAATTATCGTGCGAGTATAATCACTATTTTTGTAATCTTTTGCTTACGAGTGTTGTATGGTTTAGATTTCGGACTGTGCAATACAACTCTCTTTTAATTAGTTAAAGTATTTTGTCAAAGCGTTGACTCTCATTAGTTAAAGAAACAGAGAGCAATCCAAATTGTGGATACTATTTTTTAATTCTTTTATCATGACTAGAATTTTTATATACACATCAAGCTCTATATTCAATACTATTACGGCATATAACTTATACAATGTATTATTCTTTTTTATTATTCATGTAAATTTTTCAAAACTAGACACTATACAACCTCCCTCCATCATCTGGATAGGACATCACTACCACGACCATAACCTACCTTCAACATTATGGCACCAAATTCTTTCCTCATAGATACGAAAATCTTAAAATTGGAATTTATTAAAAAGTGGAGATGAAAATCGAAAGAAAGACCAATCACAATCCATTTCCCTTTCGTTGTTAGCACCGCCATCTATTTGATCTTATGCAAATATTATCATTCCAATGTATATGAAATTGTGATCGAAGATTAACATTGATAGATTACACATCCCTCTAACTGTCATTTCGGGGGAATTGGACTTATATAAAATTTGCGAGTATTCCCTATTGCTCTGCATCTGTCATATTAAGGGATAAAAATCACACTCGGTTAAATATCGAAATATTGATCAATTTAAAAAGATCTTGAGCTACTCCTCTTAATAAGGTTGATTTTTTAAGATGGAACTCAAGTCTTAATATGGTATCAAAGCCCATTAAACTTCAACGAGCAATTCGATTCGGTTAAGACTCGAAAAATAAGTACACAGATTTCAAGATTGGTCTGCTCAAACGAGCCACCATCTTGCGAGAGCATGTTAAGGGATAAAAATTCATTATCGGTTAAATACCGAAATATTGACCAATTTAAAAAGATCTTGGGCTACTCCTCTTAATAAGGTTGATCTTTTAAGATAGAACCCCAAATCTTAACATTTCATACCTACGTGGTCGAGGAAATTATCCTGTAGATAGTATTCTAGACATAAGTAGAAGTTCAAGACCACGCGGTTCAACTTTGGGTGACAACAAATTATTAGGTAGGAGAATATGGTCTGGAACTTGCCACTTATCTTCATTAAGTTGAGGAAATATAGTCTCAGCGTACTCTTTAATAATCGGTCATGTAATAAGGAGAGTATATTGTTCTCGCTACAAGCCTCAATACATAGCCATTACGACTGTATGCTCACTTGAAAAACTCTCCAACTAAAATCGATTATAAGTGCAAGTGTTATTAATCAAGTCACCACGTTTCCCATTGTACATGCACATCTCACGAAAAAACATAAATTTATCTAGTGGTTTACATTCAACTTTTGGCAACTTTTACATTCTAGAAGAGTTTATCCTCTTGAGCCGAGGCTAGTATGCTCGTGCAACTCTATGATTCCACACGTCGGTTAAGAAATCACTACCGCAGCTTGTTACAAATGTTCTCGATCATTGTCAGAATTGGTAACTCTCGATCCTTCTTCAACAATACATTGGAGACTCCGCATTGTTCGATGATATCACGTTATATTGACGTCGTGGAAAATGTGACTGCGTCCAATGTTCATCCCCATTTTTGTTAAATAATCTCATGCCAGGAATGATTTACTTCCTATTTTGACCATAAACTTATTACACTTCTCAACACTATAAGTTTCGATCGCTCTCCTGAATAATGAAATGATATCTTTGCCCCGATACTCAGTTTTCCTTGTATATGGTACATGCAACACCCATGATTTATCTCCGAAAAAACTTCAATGATACAATTTATTATAGAAGGTCCTTAATCAATTACAAAGGTAAGGTCCTCGACACCTCGATTACTTTTCATAGCTTTGTGAAGAGCCAATGCATCGACAGATCATTCTCGCTATCAACTATATCAAATGCAATAGGGTAAATTTGGATGTTGATATCTTGACATATAACAATAATCAACTTGCCTTCATGGCTAGCTTTTAGAGTTGTACCATCACCTAGAATTAGGGAGTCGCATCGCATTTCAAAATCCTTTAATACATTGTCCAAGAGTCATGAAGAAAAACTTGAAGCAAATCTCACTCTCTACCTAATTAAAAATGTCGAGTCAGTATTAGTTGTTCTCATGTTATGGCAGTACTTGCTAATTTACCTTAACTCTCCTCGATCGAGTTCACTATATCCTCCAACACACAATTTTTGCTCTTCCAGGCCTTTTTGATAGCTCATGACCATTCCGTATTCTCGACGAACGTCGTTAATGATATCCAAAGGTCTATAAATCGTCTGTGAGTCATGATACTTGTGTATTATCTGTTGACCAATAAACCATGCTCGACCTTGCTTGTGATCATTTCGACGAATTCTCACTTCGAAAGTATATTCTCGTATAAACTTGCGAACTACAAACAATTTATTCGTGTCCATCTTCGACACAGATAATTATCAACGGTGACTTGTTTGATTTCTTTATTTTGAACTCAAAGTTGTATTTCAATGCAATTTGATACATAAATTCTTGAAGATCTTTTTTTTTTTTAAACATTTGCTCGACATGTAAATTCTCAGAATCGGGAATGACACGCGAATAATTAGAGGAAGGTCCACTCGATTCAATCTCTGAGCTTCCACCCGCTTATATCTCTAATGAGATAAAGCAATCAAATCATCATTTATAAATTCATTTTCATTTTCATTGTCATGAACTACGAAGGAGATTCTGTATGTAATGGTGAGATTACAATGAAGAACAATTGTCTTAGGAATAACCTCATCATCCTCACGCGTTATCTCCACTGTATCCCAAAAATCATTAACATTATGGTCTATTCCATTCGAATCTTCATGTTCATCTTCGATGGCATTCTTCTTCACTAAAGTCATCCAAAGAAGAGTCGTGTGCATTTTGTTCAATTATAATAGATAATTCACTTCAGCTTCATAAGTAACCTTCATAGGTGAAATCAGAATGGATGAATGCTTATTGAATAGAAATCTCAGTTCTATGTCATATGAGAGAGGTCGACTTTTAGCTTCTTTTGTAAATAGTGGTACATTCCTGCATATAATGTACTCGATGTTATAAAAATTGGAATACCACCACATATATCACTTGTCCATTTCCATACCCATCGATCTTTTTCATCCAATTCGAAAATCACTAAAGTAACAAATTCGGATTACAGCCATATCTATTTAATAAAGTAGAATTTCTAATTATAAGAAAAAAGTTGGAAAATCGGCCTAGCCCATTGGCAACAAAATTTTAATTAAAAAAAGTCGGGCCAACTGTTAGGTCTAGCTGTTAATAGTTGGCTGGCTGGTGTCATGAATCTTGATAAGTGTATTTTATACACTTATTTAAGCCATTAAAATTGAGTATTTGTTGATGAATTTGATGAAATATGGCTTAATCCTATATATATATTATGTGTATGTTACAATCAATGAAAAATACGAGAATAAAGAAAATAAGCAGGAAAAAATGACTCAATTACATCAAGGGCAAAGTTTGGGGACTAGGATGCAATAATCCAAAAATTGAATTGGACCAGAAAAGATACTTTGAAGATTGATAGGAGTCAATTGAATTCAAATTGGAGTAAAAAAGGAAAGAGATATGGTTAGAATATTGCCATAAATCGACTTCAAATCATATAAGGTATCTTCAAGATTTTTGGTCAACTTGAGATCCATTTTTCGGATGGATAATGTTTGAATTGGAAAAATTGTATTTCTAGAAGAATTGTAGCTCTTTTAACTAGCTTTCCAATGCACTTTGAATCACCTAAATCAGACATTAAAAGAGAAAGTTATGATCAAAATACGAAAGGTTATGCAGAGACAAAATTACGTGCGCGCGAAGGCAACTTTACTTATTTGATTCAAACTCTTTTGGAAGACAATTTGGACGTGAATTGGAACCTAATTTTTATCATCTTGGAAGCCGACAAAGAGGAAGAGGAAAGCGGGATATACATTGAAGAACAAGACTTCATCACTTGGATCCGGAATTGAAGGCATAAAGTGGAGGATTTCAGATTCTTTCAATACTTTAATGATTCGGGTGATATCATTCTTTTATTTTCCTGCTTTTCCTATATTTATATGCTAGGCTAGATATCTTTATATTAGATGGATGACAAAACTGATTGACTCTTAGTTTTTTATTCAAGACCTTATGTTTTTATTTTAATTCTTGTATTGTGGTTTCTTTAATATGCATATCTATATTATTTTAATGTTTGCGCACCATTAGGATAATAAGTTGCTTATTCGTAGTGTTGGAAAACTCACGGTAGGTAGAACACTGTTATTGGAACGTATGGACAATGAATGTTAGGAATAATATTTGTGATGTGTGCGATCATGTGTGATAATCCTATACATCAATGCGTGTTTGCCATATGAATTCGGATTAGGAATAGGACCGTTTCGTGGTAATCAGAGGTTTATTATATATTGGAAAATAATAATAAATAAAAGTGAAATTATCGATCGTCACAATTGCATGAGTTGAGATAATTGTCATAGGTTAAGAATTAGAACTAAGAGTTGATCAGTGGCGTCGGAAATCCAATACATTCACTCACCTGAATTCTAAAACAAATTCTCATAAATTTTTAGTTGTAGAACTTAATTAGCTATTCAAACAAACTTCAACTTTTATTAATGACACGAATTTAATTATATCGAATACACTGGAATTAGACCATATTCCCTGTGGGACGATAACTCTTTCATCACAATTATTACTTGTACAACGAATCCGTACGCTTGCGGGATTTTAACGAACAAATCTCGTCTAAAAGAATATACACACAGATGAATTTTTTTTCTTATTTATGCTTAGAAAATTATATATCTGTTAAAAAATTTATCTACCTATTAATTTATGTTGAAATAAAATTTATCGATTAAAAAAGTATACTAATTCAACGAAAACAAAATTAAACATATGTAAATATACTTATCGACTTGAAATGATAGATATAAAAAAATATTTTATTGTGCAGGTTTGATAAATTTCTAAAATTTTTAGGTTGAAACAGAGGAAAGGTGATAGAGTTTTTATTTGTGTTAGAATAAACAAGTAATAAAAGTTAATTGATTCTAAAATTTTAGGTGGGAGTGTTTGATTTTTATTTGTTAACTAAAATGGTAGTATTATCAATTAAACAAAACAATATTCTATAATTGCATAACATACTTAAGAACATTTTTATCTTTTAACGTCCAAAAGGTTATTGAGAAAATATTCAATTGTTGAAAATTTATGAGGACAAAATTAAAAGTACCCCGAACTTATTACCATCACCGCCCAATTTAAAACACCTACACCACCAAGAAGAAGGCTTTGATGTCAGACGACGGATTTTTCCCAAAATGTGGTGCAATTTTGGTGGCGTGATGTTGACAACAAACGGTAAATATAGGCGGTAGTTAGTGAAATACATCGTAATGTAGAAGAAAATTAATAATTATCATAAATTAGAAGAAAAATTACATACACTGTAACTTTTACAAAAATAAATAAATAAAAAGGATTCTAAGATCCTCTGAAAAGTGATTGAGAATTCAAACAATAAATGAACGTTAGGGCGGAATAATTTCACCTATTGGTTACCTTTACTTCATAAATCAAGATTCATAAAACCTAAGGTAGTGTTCGGTCGAATTCTTCTATTGTATTCAACTTACCTCTCTCGAGTTCTCATTGAGCCTATTTAATTAGTTTAATTCCATATCTCTATGCAAATTAAATTTAATTAAACGAAACATTGATTCTAAGAATTCACACACGACCGCAGCAATCAATATAGGTATCTCTACACGTTATATCAATTTACCGGATTTTAACATGTGGTCTAAACAAATAATCCGCATCTCTACGCAATCATTGTTCACAAATCATCTAATTAGTGATCAAGTAATTAAATGTATTAAGAACAACATTAAAATCAACACATAAAATATAAAAGCACTAGAATCTCAATTGCATGAAATAAAGATTCCAAAAGATTACATTGTTCGCCCTAAAATCAAATTTAACTACTCACTAATGGAAGAAAAATAGGAAATTGTCTTAGAATACATCACCGGATTTGTAATAAAGATGTAGAAGAAAAAGAGGAATTCTTGCACCAAGATCTCCTTCCTCTTCCAATGAATGCTTCCAACTTTCAATTCTTAGTGTTAATCTTCTTGAATTTCTCCTTTGAATCTCCCTTCTTGTTGTTTTTTCTCCAATATGTCAAGAACACGTGGCTTGATTCCATAGATTTTTAGTGTGCGGCTCCCCTTAATTTAGGTCTTCAATTCTGTGTTTATAATGTCTTGGAGTTTAGAGAAAGATTTTGAGATGAGTTGGGCCGAAAAAAGAATGGTAAAAACCTAAAAAAATTACTCTCGCACGGCGGCGCCTAGCCGCTGCGATTTGGGCGCCTAGGCGCTGACTTTCTATCAAAATTTCAGCATTATGGCGCCTGGGCGCTGATGACTACTTCGGTTGCACTGGATAACTTTCAGTATTTTTGTCATAACTTTTTCGTTCGATATCCGATTGAAGTGATTCAAGATGCATTGGAAAGATAATTCAAAGGACTACAATTTTGCTTCAGGAATCATTCTCCAATTCGATCTTTTTCTATGTCAAAATGAGTCTAAATGTGAGACCAAAATTCCAGCGCAAAACTTTTTGGTTGGAAAATGATTTATGATCATATTTTGACTAAATTTGATCCCTTTGACACCTTCCTTTATCCAATTGGCTTCTAGAACTCTCGGATCTTCACTTCAAGTTTCGACATGACTTTTGATTAATGGCATTTTGATCCTCGAACTTTAAATCTCTTACGTTTTGGTCATTTCATCCAATTTCGCTAGCTTTTACCTATTTCCTTCATTTGACCTCTTTTAGCTCTAATTTTCTTCAGTTCCATCAATCAGTAAAACAACACCAAAATCACTTATTAGCACTTCTAAAATACTTTTCAAAATAGCAAAATCTTGAAATTAATGGTACGATATAATGAGTTTAAATCACTCGTCAGCTACACTTTGTCCAACGAGCTCTTTACAGTTGCTTCACAACCCAACCAGTCTAATCTCTCGGCTTCACAACCCAAACTTTGTCCGACGAGCTCTTAACAGTTGCTTCAAGTCTCAGGTTTTTCTCAATGTCTATTCCCTTAATCGTTTCTTTTTAATTTCTGTGATAATTGGTTCGTAATTCATCATTTCTTTCTGCTATGTTCTGTTTCCATTTTGTGTTTAATGATCCGTTGATTTGCATAAATGCATAATCTTCAGTTTACTCATGTGCTGTATGATTGATAACAACGGCAATCCTTTTACAGTTTTTCCAGAAATTAGGCAACTCCGTTACTGTGAAAAGTATTTTATTTGTTTATTTATTTTTTGTGAGTAAATACTTCCGTGACTTGCAAAATTGATTTACCGTCGACAGTTTCCAAAAGATTATGGCATACGCACACCAAACTGTACCGGTTTTATTTGTCCCTTTTATGGTAATGTTTGTTATTGATCTGTGATACAGAAGTCTATTGGGAGAGTATTGAAGAAATATTGACACGAAGTGGTGGTCTGGGATACAGAAGTCTATTGGGAGAGTATTGAAGAAATATTGACACGAAGTGGAGGTCTGGTCGGAGTTGCATGACTTTTCTTGAAAGAAATCAGATTCATAATCAATAGGTTTTTTCAGTTATTTAGCTGAACTTGCAAATGTACACCCTAAGAGGTAGTTACAGAATGGTGACTGGTGCATATTCTAAAGGTCCACTTATTAATATTCATTTTAGGAGAAAATTTTCTTTATGGTCAATGAAGAAAGACCCAGATCTTGAATTAGCTTTGTCTCGAAATCGTAGATGGATTGTGAATAATCAGATCAAGAACATAATAATCAGATACCCTGATGATGCCGTGCCAATAGATTTCCTTCAGAAAAAATTTAAGTCCTTAGATCTTCAAGGCAAAGCTCTTAACTGGCTCAAAAAGTACCCCTGTTGCTTTGAAGTGAATTGTGAGAATGACAAGTATTTCTGTCGATTAACAAAACGAATGATGTTTTTAGTAGAGGAGGAAGAATCTGTTAAGGATATGCAGGAACCGGTTTTTGTCAAGCGGTTAGCAAAGCTGTTGATGATGAGCACAAATCAGAGGCTTAATGTCTCAAAACTTAATGAATTGAAGAGAAACTTTGGATTTCCGGATGATTATTTGCTTAGGATTGCAACCAAGTATCCTGATATGTTTCGAGTTGTCAATTATTCTGGGAGGCGAAGTTCAACGGAGATTGAGCTCACATCCTGGGACCCTGATTTAGCAGTTTCTGCAATTGAAGAATTAGCTAAAAAAGAGGGTCGTGAACCATGCTTTTCTTGTTCATTGCCATCTACTTGGGTAAAATCATGGGAAAAGTTTCGAGAGTTTAATTTCACTCCGTATATTTCGCCTTATTGGGAACCAGGGGGCTTGGTGGAGGAATCAATGGAAATGGATAAAAGAACTGTTGGTTTATTGCACGAGTTACTATCACTGACATTATGGAAGAAAGCCTCAATCCTAAAATTAGGTCACTTTAGAAGAGAATTTTTGTTACCACAAAACTTGAATGTTCTGCTGCTTAAGCATCCTGGCATATTCTATGTTTCAAATAAATATCAAATTTATACGGTTCTTCTCAGGGAAGGATACAATGGTTCAGAACTGATTGACAAGGACCCACTAGTTATTGTGAAGGACAAGTTTGGGGAATTGATGCAGGAGGGGCTTCACGAATATAATAGGAGGCACTATTTATTAAATTTGGAAAAGAAAAGGAAGAAAGATTTGGCACCAGTTAGGCCAGCGGGAAGAAAGAGAGCAAGTGACGAATTTTCTGAACAAGACGATCAAGGAAGTAATCTAGGTGGAATATTAGACCCAGAAGAAAGAAAAAGATTTTATAAAGCTCTCTTCGATGACAATACTCCATAAACCTCAATTATTGTTCGAGAATTATCATCAGTGCTGTCTATTTTCTTTATTCCTGAACTTCCCATGTCCTGGATTCAGTATTTGTTCAGGTAGTATGTCTATCCAACCTTCAAAATTTAGTGTTTCCTCTAACTTGTTGGTTACAAAAATACTTCTTGATGACATTTCATTATGTTTGTCAACTACTTGTGTATAGTTTATTGTTTTTCATTCTGGACTTGTTTGATATGCATTACTGAACAAGACTCAACAAAAAATGGACAAAATTTTAATTTTTCGTCTTAACAGTATTGAGTAGAGTGCATTTAATCTTACCAAACGTGCGGTTGTTGTTGTTGGATTCTTTGAGTTGGTTTTATCTGACAATAAGATGGATTCTAACCAAGGTTGCTATGACTGAGAAAAAGGTTTTTGCTACTCTAGTCTTGGTCGCCTATATTAACCGTTCTTGATTGACCATGCAACAAGTCAATGTGAGTTATTTTATGGCCCTAATTTGCTGCATATTTTGCAATATCGAGTTTTGAGAATCTATTGATTATATTTAACAATTATTTGGGGTTGATGTACAAGACTGGTTAGGCTACTGCCTCATGGGCTAATATGAATATACAGTTATACGCATGTAGGCTGTTACTTATTGATGCTACGCTTATAAAGTGGCAGTTTGGTCCTATAATCTCAAACACTGGCGGTCTGTAATATTGCCGTTTTCTTTTCATTGGTTTTAAAAGTTTGACCGTTTTCTTTTCATTGGTTTTAAAAGGTAAATGGCCTTCTTGAGGGGTCTTGCATAAATCCATGTAGAATTGCTTGAATTTCTTCACTTAATATAGAGGGGGTTTCTATTCATGATTCGTTTATGTTGTATTTCTGTATAAAAGGGCTAAATGTCTAAATCTGTGAATTAATCTGAATGCTTGTTGGATTTCTGTTGCATTTGTAGCTGGTACTTTTTCTGTTTTTTGTTCTGTCGCAACTTGAAACTATTTATGTTAGAATTTTATATTTGCAAGGAAATAATTAAGGTGGACATCCGGATCAGTCACCTGAAGGCTTAATATCACATGGGCAAGTTGGGATATTGGATCTCAAAATTTGATTTATGGAGTGATGCCAGCCTCTATATAGATGTAAGTCCAACAATTTGGTATTTCCATCCAGCTAAATTTTACGGTTTTATTGCCTTGTTACTCCTTGTACCATCTTCATTTGCAACTACAAACATACAAGGGATCCAATGAACTTAGTAAATAATAAATCAACAGAGTATTAACCACATAAAAACCATCAATTCACAACTAGAACTAAAGCTTAAATCAAATGAATAACCGACAAATTTTGCTTACTTTGACTGTATAAGAAAATTTTGATAAGAAAACCCACAGGAAAGAAAATGGAAACAAAAGGATGGCTGCAAGAAAAATGTAAAGAAAGAGAAGAACCTCTCACCGGTTGTCTATGCTGAACAATTGTAACTTCACTTTGGGAGAGGGATCATACTTTAGTTGTTGAAGTACACGGTTAGGGTATGAACAGACTCTTCAGTTTCTGTCCGCTCTTCTCCAATTCTTTTCTTTTCTAGTTTTACAGTTGGTCTGTTCTATGAAGCTTAAAGAAACATTTTAAAAATTTTGTGGGCTATGAGAAACAAGCCTGAAAAGCTGAGGCTCTTAACAAAATAGTCCAAAAGCCCAAAAGAAAAATGGCTGGAGCACAAGCGTCAGCAGCCATGAGGCTTATGCCTTGAGGTGTGCAGCTTAGTAAGTCAAAGCGGAAGCCTTGAATCTGTGACAAATGACCCCAAAGCATATTTTCTGAAGCTCCTAATGAACGTCTCATACGTTGTGCCTCAAGGTGTAAGCCTCCTGCACTTTTAAGAGCACTCACAGCCTCTGAGTACTGCCAATTTCTGTTATGACCTCATTTCACATTCTTTTGAACTGGAGAATTCTTCATGTGGAGAAGTTGATACCTTAATTGTCTTCAGCAGCTCTTTCTAATCTGTGCTTCTAGTCCATGAATACAAAAGAAATAGGCTACATTGTACTCCTAGTTTTTAATTTGGCTTGGGTACGCCTAAAACAAAACGTAGCGCATCGTCTTCAACCTCCGTAGTTGCTGATATTTATGAATTGGTATACGTTTAATCATGACACATAACTTAAGTATTCTCTATTTAATTATCTTATCTTGTCATTTGAGGTGCAAAAGCATTCTATTAATATTCTTGTGGTAGTTTCGAAAAAGAAAAGTTATTCATTTTGTAATGTCAAAATGTGCTTTTGACTAGCGGATTCTTGTTGAAATGATTGCAGGAAAATGAACATTCGAGATATAGTCCTTGTAACGATTCTGCTAATGCTACAACAGAAGTTGGCTCTCTCAGGTGACGAACTCTTCTTTTTGGAGCTCACCTTGACAATTCGGTGGATCCTTCGAGATATCATGTAAGTTTAGATCAAGTCAATAGGTGCTCAGATATGCCTTATTACCTGTTTTTGTGGTCACAATTGGTCAACCACCAACCTTCTTGAAGCCCAAAGTATGCCTGCAGAAAAGGGGGAAATAACTACCCCATTGTACAACTGAAGCTCAAGTCAGTATATGACTGGAGGAAAATGTAACTAAATGACAAAATGCAAAAGCTTCAACGGGTCTTCTATCTTTCAGAAAAAGGCATATCTTGTCTAGGCAAAGTTTTGGAAATGATACCTTTATTTCCGTCTTCCAGATACTTTGTCGTCTACTTTAATTTCACGTTTCTGTAAATGTATATACGATTGTTTCTGGATTTTGTGTACCTAGAAAGCATGTAGGATATTTTATTTGTAGTTGGCCGAGGTCCATGTAATCGAATACGAGTTGAACAGATCTGATAGTCCTTATTATTACCATCTTATTTCTTAACTGATATAATCTATGTTCTCAATCAATGGAATGCTAAGAGGGCGAATTTTTACTCCAGAATTATTTAAATCTTTGAATTTGGATGAAATTCATCAATTAAGACATTACAACTGTACATGACTGTCAATTGAAGTGAAGATAAGTGGTTTGACAATTTTATCCTTTCATTATGATTTATGTAAAAATCACATACAATTTTAATGTCAACATTGGTGCATTAGTCATTTGATGTAAGTCCAAAACTTCACTTTTAAAGGTTGAGGGCCATAAATCACACCATGTGAAATATATGCGTACGTAAGAATAAATTAATTGCTAATACAAGGTTTGAGGTGATTTCAGCTGCATGATGGAGAATGGACCTCTAGATAGGGGCATAGGTTCAAGGTTAGACCGAATATTCCAAGAGCACTCATCCATTTACTCATTTAATGAAAATTAAGATTTTTACAGCTTTTTAAACTACCCAATCAAACCAAATTTTAGTGAATTTCAAGGAAAAAACCTTACAGAATATTCCAAGAGCACTCATCCATTTACTCATTTAATGAAAATTAAGATTTTTACAGCTTTTTAAGCTACCTAATCAAACCAAATTTTAGTGAATTTCAAGGAAAAAAAAAA